>NW_008238440.1:1137414-1160926 GCF_000691975.1 Corvus brachyrhynchos
AGCACATATTAAGAGGCACCTTTGATGAAAATATACATCATTAACCACACAGGCCATGTCAAGCTCAGTCAAACAAAATAGTTCATGGAACTGTAAAAGACTTAGCTTGAATAAAAAATAAATCCAAGGAATATTTATTAGGACACCTTCTAGTAATATTCATCTTATTCTTCCCCCTGCTCTTTTGCCAGCTGGCTAACAATGATACAAAACCGGAACCAAGCCGGATTTTTTTTCCCCTGATTAGTTCTTCTCTTTCTTGACTGTCCATTGAATAGTCACTGTGGCTTCTTCTCATGCTTCTAAATTCTCCCACTAGTGGAAAATATGCTCTGTGAACTGTACATCCTGGGAGTCCCAATTCTTTGTGAACATGGTGGAAGGCACCAGAAGAGGGAATCTGTCTTGAGTACTTTAAACTCTCAGCTCTCCCCAAGGAATCCCTGAATTAGTGCTGGTTTAGGAAAAGACTGAAGGCTGATGAGAAGAGCCTGGATCTGACTGGTTTGGTTTTAATTATCTTTTTTTGGTTTTAATTAGCTTTTTCTTTATATTTGCTTTCTCGTGTATGGAACCAAGACCATTATAACTCATGTTTATTACACATACCCGTTATCCACAGGGTGTCTTGTGTATGTAACTCTATTTTCCTTAACAAATCTGTTGAAATTTCTCGTATTTGTTCAGGGTCTTGCTTATCCCTGAGCCTCTGTTGTCACACATTTTCTCAGCGAACCCATATCCACAGTAGATGATTCTGGGCACTGAACAAAGTCACTTATCTTTTTTTTTTGTAGGAAAAGTGGTAGTTCTTAAATCTGTCAACAACCATGAAAAGAAAGATGAATGGGAAGGGAGTATTTAAGTGTTTGAAAGTTGGAGAACACTGGGAAACAGCAGCCCACAGCTCTTGCATCTCATGGTGGTGAAGCACTTTTTAAAGAAATGAAGTACAAAACCCCTCGCCTAAAGATGGAAGTGCCTATGGACCACCCTAGTCATTCAGTAGTTCCCTAAATCTTCCTACAAGGACTTCAGTACCCCACAGAGATTAAAAAGATGGTGTCAGCTACCAGAGTATAGAGAAAACTGCTTAATCTATTACAATAGAAAAGTTAATGACCTTTGACAATACATATTTATGGCTGAAATGAAGCATTCACTGCTTGGAAGTGTTTGACACTTCAGTTTTATGCTGCTGATACTTATTTGAATTCATGTACAGACAGTGAGCATTGCTTACATTTTCAAAAACTCATCAGCTTCAGCAGAAACATCAACCCACTCAAAATGCAGGGAGTTTAGGATGCTTTTGACAGAACCAAATGACACCTTTAGAAGCCATGAATTAAAAATCTTGTGGAAGATGAATGAGCTGGGATAACACAGAATTCAGCACTTCTCTTGAGGCCAAGTGGAGTAGGTTGGTGTTGTTTTCCAAAGGCCGATTAACTGGTTTTCTAGTTAGAACAGATCAGTTAACTAAGCCAGGACTTTGAGGCTTTTTCCTGCTGAAAAAAAGCTGATCTTACTGCAATGAGAGCTTAAACTCAGAACCTGCAGGGCCTAGAACCCTGTTTAGTACAAGGATGTAAGAGCTGGATGGATTGTGGCTGCTCTGGTTCTTTTCACTCCTTCAGCTGAGGCTTAGCCTTAACTAGAAATTTAATGGGGACTTTTGTCTTCTAAAGAAATGCTCTAAAAGCTGTGACATTCATTTTCTTTGTCCTTAAGCTGCTGCATTTTGAAGCATTATCTATTCAGATACCTATTTTTCCAGGGTGTCACCACCCTGAGTACCCTCGGGTGGTATTTGGGCGCTCAGAGCAGGAGCTTGGCAGACCTCTGCCAAGTAAGCAGTGTGTTTATGTGGTTGCTTTTACAACTCAGGGAGTGTGTGGGAAGGCTCCTCCTGCTATTATCTCTCTGGAGAGGGAGGAGGGATACAGGGAAGGAAAGAGGTACAGGTATCTTTATTCACAAGAAGTTTCTGGGCACTGGATCCTAAATTAAGGCAACTCCCTAAAGCTTTTAATAAACTCCCTGTGCTCAGGGTTATCTGGGTTTCTCCAGGTGTCTGAAATTTGTGGTGGCTGTTTTGGATAGGACCCAAAGCTCTCTCTCATCCTGTGTTCTGTGTGAGGTTATGCCTGTGAACTGAGGCATTTAAACCTGTACTCCAGGCCTGGGATTAGTAACTAAAATGTGGATACTGCAAGGCCTGACTTAAGGACCTTCAGTCCTCATTCAGATTTCAGCATGTGTGGGCACTAATTCCAAGGACCTGATGATTTAAAATCAACCAGTGATTTCTAGTGGGATATTTTTCAGTGTAATAGTCTCTTTGTTTTGAAGCTTCGTGCTTCAGAGTTAGGAAGAAGCATTAGAAGGAGAATTGAGAAGGTGACTGTGAAGCTCAGAAGGTTTTTATTCTTCATCAGATGTTTACAAAATATTAAAAAATAAAGGTGCAATAGAATATTAACCAAAAAGCCCCCAAAAATGGAATTGTAAACAGCTATGGTGTAAAACAAGATTAAATGAGATTAAAATAGTTCAAAAAAAGCGGTAAAAATATTGGTATTCTTAAAACCTCCCAAAAATGTTGAAGCTGGAAATGTTAACACTGCTGATTTGATTTCTGCTCTAACATAAGACTATTAGCATATGGCTCCACCACAAAGTGAGTCAGTAATACCAGATTTAGGATTAAGTAATACATTGAGTATGATTGATTACAAATGTGAAAAGAAAACTGAGAATCAGTAAATATATTTTTATTAGGTCAAATGCGAAGACAGTACAGAAAATTAAAGGTGGAAATCCATGAACATCAATCTTGAGGGAGTCAGACTCTACCCTATATGAGTGTAGTCAAACTGGGATGAAATAGTGCAGGCAGCTATCTCAAGGGAAATGAAAGGTGCTCAGGGAGAAATAACCCAAACAGCCAGGCCAAGATGAGGCCTGATCCAGATGATAAACACAACCTGCTTTCCCCTGGGTCCATCTCTGAGGCAAACACATTATTGCTCTTCATAAGCACCCAAAGACTGTGATGCTTATTGAACGCAATTAAACCTTTCTCTGGTTCAGCAGCCTCTCGATAGTGGCATTTACATCCCCTTGTCAAAACACCGAGGTGCTGGCAGAACACAGCAGCAGAACTTTTGCTGAGCAGCTTCAGGGAAGGAACGGAAAGTGAGTGACACAGATGATTAATGAGCCTATTAAAGCTGAAAGTCTGACACTGGAAAGATAAGCTGGCAGTGAAAATGACTCCTGCCATATATGTATCAAGGGCATCGGAGAGAGGACTCTCCATATAATAGCTCCTCACCATCATTAGCAGCAGGACATACATATCTAGCAAGTGTTGTCTCCTTGCTATTTACTCTGATCAGACATTTTGAGGTGAAGGGCCTTGAGTGTGAAGTCTCAGCCAAGTTGCACAAGGCTTTGCAAAGTCTGATTAGAAAGGACACCCGCGCTCTGTTCAGGAGGAACCAGATCAAAGCAGGGCAGACGACAAAGAAAAGGAAAGAAATAAACAAACAGGATTTTGTAACTATGCAGTGGCAAAGTAAGAGCCATAAGAATGATAAGGGAAAGGTCTGATGTAAGAGGGAAAATGATTGAGTCCATTCTGACCTTGGAAATGAGCCTGCCTTTGTGGTACAAATCATGCATTTGTGTGTGGGACCTCAGCTTGGACTTAATTTCTCTGCCTCCATCTCCTAGGAAAACTCACTACCTCACTTAGATACTCAAACCCTCTTTCTGTGGAGGACTTGCCTGACAGAAACATGCCCTTGTGCTGAGCACGTGTTTGCACACTGAGTGCAGTGTTCCTGGAAAGTGTGGGATGCTCTGCGGGTGCCCCGCACAGATGGCCCGGGCATGCGCGCTCCCGCTGCTGCCTCGGGATGCATCCGAGTTAGCAGGGAGATGCAGACCATCTGTGCAGTGTGTACACACAAACGTGGTGCCTGCTTTCTGAACTTTCAGACTGTGCTGCAGAGCTGTGCTGTCAGAGTCCCTGGAAATACGCCTGGGATTTCCGGACTGGGAGCAGCTAAGCCAGGTGCTCTGAAAATCTTAGAAAATTGTACACAGCCTTCAAACTTTACCCAAACAAAAACCAGATAATCTGGAAAAAGTGAGGTTTTAGCTACAGGCTGTAGCACTTATTTCGTGCCAGCTTTCCTTAAAACGTTAACTTGATTTATCCATTTCTGAAGGATACATATTCATATCACGCCTTCCACCTCTGCTGTTCCTCTTTAGACAATCTATTATTTACAAAAGTGCATCGAGAAGTTTCCTACTGCAGATGTGCAGAAGCAGTTCAATACAAGCAATAAATATTATATTTTAGTCTTGTACAGGCAGGTGGAACAAAAGCATCCTTAGCCTCTAAATTTGGCATGGTTATTGTCATATGAAAGCTCACTCTGCTAGTGCAGTACTGCTGGAGTGTATTTGCCAGAGCTCCTGCTTGAATGCTTGATTTATTCCTGCTATAGTGTTAACTTTTATTGTCACAGTTTACAAATATATCCATCCTCTTCCAGCCTGTCACTGCCATTATTTCCTTTCACCCTCAGAAGAGAAAAACATCCTATTTTTTTAGTATCTCCCTATGGTAACCTTCAGCTGGCAGTGCTGTTCTGTGTTTCTGCTCCTGGGGACTCAACCACATAAAGCACTAAGTCCTCAAAAAATATTTGATAAGTCGAGCAGATGCAGCCCAAATGGAAAGGAATTATTGTGTCATAAACAGGTCCATTAGATGGATCCTAACCAGCACACAATTTCAAGAGGCATAACCTGAAGGTTGAATTTGGCTTCTTTTCTGCAGTAATGCCCCAGCACTGTCAATGGGGCGATGATAAATCACCAATAATATCCCCTGAGATACCGAGTACAATGAGCAGGCAGTATAATTAGGTGTGAATGAGAGGAGAGGTGTTTTACAGTTCCAGTATTGCTTTTTTTTAACCTTGCTTGTCAGAGATGCACGATAAAAGGCATGTCCAATGAAGCAAACAGCTCCAAAATGCTATAGTGTTAGATACTTTTATTCTTCTATGCCAGTCAATTTTCTGGACTAAAACCCACAAGAAACATCTATAAGAATATTTTTAAACTTTACATTTAGGCCACATAATCACAGAAGCTAATTCTTTAAAAATTAAAGACACTGGGTGGGTGATACTCCTATTTGATTTAGAGCCTCTAGAAAGCTCATATTTCACACAAATATTGATTTAAGGACAAGATGAATCTTGCAGTCTGAAATGACTGTTGAAATGTATATTGATAGGTATCAGCTGATTTAATTATTTCTTTTTCTTGGTGGAAACCTGCTAGTATTTTAAAGCTTAGTTGACTATGTAAGAAATAAAGACAAAGTACAGCTCTAACTGGTGACACTAAAGGCTGAGCAGGAACACTCTGGCTTCACACACAAACCTCCTGGTATTGCATCCCAGTGGTTTCCTTGGGAAGGAAATGCAGAGCTCCAGAGCGAAGTAAAATCAGAGCAATTCAGGCAGATTGAACTGATTGATTGTCTGCAATAGATGGTCAGAAAAGAGAGCTCGTGCAGTCGAGACAATTCTTATGGGATTACTCTGTCCTGGCAGTTGAAAGCAAAATTGATCTGATGAGGTGGAATCTGGGGCCAGCAAAGTGTAAACTGACAGTAAAGCAACACATATTTTTATCAGATGATATAGCAAAATCTCCATTACTTCCTGTAGGTTTTCTGTTCTCTTTCTAAAGCTCTGTCATTGCATGAGGGGTGAGGACAGAACTGCCTGAGCCACCACTGGCATCAGCCAGGAACTCAAATGGTGAGGAGCCCTATAAACATCACTGTGGGTCCAGAGCTAGTCCAGGTAACCAGAACAAGGTTCTACCTCTCTGCTGGTTCTGGGAGTGCATGTCTTCCCATCTACCTTGGATTTATTGCTTAGAAGATAATACAAATATATGTAGTCCAGAGCTTTGGAGTTGTTTTATTTTCCCTTGGAAACAGTTTTCAGCCAAAACCATTCCAGTTTTCAGAAGCTCACAGATTCAAAACTGCTGCTTCCAAAAGGCAAGTCAGTTTTCAGGGGGTTTGTTGCACTGGACTCTGCTGGAGAAAAGGGGGAAAACCCCCTGAAACAACCACCCACACAATTTTTAACCAGGTCTCAGTAGTGCAGTGTTCTTGAATAATCTGCAGTTTCATTGCAGAATGAAAGACCAGATCTTCAGCTGCTAGGAGCTACCATGGCTACATTGTGTTGATGGAATGAGATCAATTTATGCTGTTCAACAATTAAATCCAGCTAACACACTGTTAACTTGGATATCGTTGTAAACAAGGCAGTGTCACCTAGGCCAAGAATATTTTGGGTTTAACTCTGGGCCTGGTGCTGTCTCACTAGCTCACTTCAGCTAAGGAAAAATTAGAAAGAACGGAAGGCCTCCATGTAATGGGTTTGGGAAGAGCTGTCCAAAATGAGTACTCACTCCTCTCCTACCACAAAGTGCCCTGAGGACAGCAATGTGTCTGAAGCACATCCCTCTCCCGAGTTTTCTGCAGGGAGTGGCTGACCTGGTGCCACTCAGCAGTACAGAAAGCACAGCCCAGTGAACTGGACAGCTTTGCTTAGCAAGAGCAAAATTAATTGATAGGTTATGATGGAAATTTTTGTTTGTTTCATGCCTTCAAATCAGGACCATGACAATCTATGCCGCTGGGATAATAGTTTTCTGAAAGCAATAAAGAAGTATTTTAATTGTTTTAATTTAATATGCAAGACTACAAAATGTTCATCCTCACACTGCCTCCATAAAAAACACACTGAATTTATACTAATTGGATCTAATCTAGGATTATTGACTATATAAAGACATATAAACCAAGTCATCCAGTATACAAATGTTCTAAAACACATGATTAATAAAAATATTTTGACTTTCATCATCTTTTGGTTTCTGTGCCTCAGTAATACAGATATAAAAGGAACCTTAAAGAAAACAGCAGCTATTTCACAGCAGTACTACAATATAACAATTCAGACTTAATGAAACATTTAAAATATGCTATCACTGACATTGTTCATTTAAATATGCTATTACTGATATTGTTTCATTATACACTTTCTTGTACACTGTTTTCATGCTTAAGCGACCTCTAAATTGGACTATTGCAAATCACTACTAATGGGTTTGCAAGGAAATACTTGATATGAATACTTTCCATGGGGCCAAATGTGAGGGAGAAGGTACCCTTGTCTCTATTAAAATTTACAAAGCCTTTTGGAAATCAGTAGCACATGCAGAGTTTCCTAAATTAGTGACCCAGATCTATTTCTGAGTAGCAAACTAAGAATGGTGACAAGGGAGGGACAGGAAAGGGATGTATTCATTTTACGAAGAGATTCAGCTCTGCTTTCTGCGGATGGATAAAGGATGAACATTAGAGGGGAGAGGGCTGTTTCCACAGCAAATATTGTAGCTGTTCTTAAAAGTTTAATGAGGACTCTAATATGTATTACAAGCAGATTATATTTATAGTACTGAATGAATCCCATGATTTGGTGTAAACCTCATACTGCAATACCGGGGAGAAAAATTCCTTTGTTTTCCACCAAGAAAAATATCACTTGCTAGTTACTGCAATTTAAGCATTCAGTCACTGACAACTTGGAGGTACAATATAATGTTTTATTGTAATTTATTAGCTTTCCTCCTTGGAACTGTAGTGAAACTCTGACTTGAATGCACTCTGGCAAGGCACAGAAATGAGCTTGGAATTTCTGATAAATAGTATAAAACAAGCAGCATATACAGCCATTAAAACTGTATGGCAGGCTCTTCAACTTTTCATTCCCAGAGAACAATTGCCCTTTCTGCATTTTTGTAAAGAAAATGATGCCTCAGAAGGAAGTTCTGGTTGCTTCCATGTTGCTCCCTCGCCACAGAGCTAGAGATGGAAGCCTTGCCTTTCTCAACATCTGACACAAATTATTTTTCAAGTACAATGAGAATGCAGGGAAAAAAGAAAAGACAAGGCAAGTCTAACAATGATGCAGAGGCAGTAGCCTCCTCTCCTTCCTCCTGTGCTGTTCCCCAGCGCTGCTGTCGGAGCAGGCAGCGCACCCTGCTCGATCGGAGCCGCTGACAGACGTATTCAGGTCAGCAGGAGTGGCAGTGAATTAATGCAAAGAACAGTCACACCACTTCTGATGATCACAATAGCAAATTTTAATTTTCAGGATAGTCTACTGCCCTGATAAACCTGAATTCACTAGCCCATGGGAGCGTGTGCTGCCCAGAATCAGTAAGTAGTAATTCCTTGATCTGAGTGGAAATGTACCAGGAATTATTGTGGCTGTCACTGTAAGTTTATAAAGCGTTTTACAAAGACATAGCAAGACATATTCCCTTACTCAAAGATCTTATAATCTGATATGAGATAAAAACAAGACAAGACAAGAGGCAACAGTTCAGGAGAGATCACTGATTATAAATAAAGGGTAGAAATAATTGTCTGAAGAAACGTTTCAGCAAGGAATTCAAAGGAAGAGAGAGGGTGCCTGCATAGGAGATCAGAAGGATCGTTCCAGGCACACACAGCTGAAAATCAAGAGAATGTGATTACAGGACTGGAAAGAGCAGAGGGACAAGAGGCAGGAGAGAACATGATAGTGCTGAACTACTAGAGGCAAAATTACAGACAGCTCTACAGTCACTCCTAAGTGTAGCTCTGCTGGATGTTGGCAAAATATCCACAACAGCAAGTCCTCAGAGCAGAAATGAGGACAGTTAATTTAGAGGAGTTGCCATGATGAAGTAAGTGATAGATGATTCAAACATGTAGATGAGGGCATAGTAGTTTTATTATTTTTTTTTAATATTTTGCAGAAATGGCTGTATGAAACAGCTGTAATTTCATGAACAGCTCTGGTCAGCCCACACATGCAGTTTCCTAGAAATAAAAACTCTGACATAAACATGTTGCCAGTTGTACTTGATGATCCAGAAAAAAATACACTAAAAAGCAAAACCCTCTTCTCTTCTCTTCTCTTCTCTTCTCTTCTCTTCTCTTCTCTTCTCTTCTCTTCTCTTCTCTTCTCTTCTCTGTCAGATCCATCTATCCACCAGAACAAATGAGAACAAACCCCTCTGGTGTTTAGAAGCTAAAGGTCCACCACCAAGCTACGATAGTAACCTTCATGTTGTGAGGGACCTTTATTCTCTCCTCCAAGACAGACAAATAAATCCAAAGGTGAACAGAAGCCAATATATGTTGGTGCCAGAACAACTTCAGAAATTTGCCCAAATTAACTGGTCTTTCAGCACAGAAGCTCCATAAGACAGTGCACAGTTGGTATCTATAGGAGATCTGATATAAATGGAGCTGCTCTTCAACTTCATCGACCAATACAAAGGGAAAGGTCAGGGTTGGTTTCCTCATACGCCTGGAATGTCACAGGCTTTTTTCATGCAGGCATTTTCTGTCAAATATTTCCAGTGGGTTTGTGGGAATTAAAAAAAATGAATTTAATATCCCGTATGTTGTGTATGAACATAACCATGTAAGTGTAGAGCAGCACTTGTGGCAGGGCTCTGTAGGTAAATGGAGAAAAATCTTAGTGATACGTGGACAGAGGTGTTACTGAGGATGTCTTTGGCTGGTATGACACTGAACAAATTCCAACTACAGCAGGCACAGACCTACTGCTCTCCTTGAAGTGGCTGAAGAGAAGTCCTCTTTTCTGCAAACATGAAGTCATTCCTCAGTGATTATTTCAATCTACCCCACTCCTCAGCAAAAATTAAAAGGCAAACATGAACTCTGCCTGTGACCAGGAGATTTATTGTGTCAAGAGCTAGTATTTACCAGAGGCAAGGTTCACATTTCTATTTTTTCACATTAAGTGCAAACATTAAATATTTTTCTTACTTACTGTCTGGCTAAACATAATTTACAGCATTTGAATTCCAGCTCTCCTCCTGAAGGGGAATGCCACGTCCTCTCTCCCCATGGATGTTTTACAAGGTGGAGGATTTGCATTCCTTAGCAGACTTACTGAATTGTTGTAGGGTGATGTACAATTTCTGAATCCTCATCAGCACAGAAAGCAAAGTTTATCTCTAAGTGTCAAAATAACGTGTTCCTTCAGTTTTGATCAGCAAAGTTCCCTCACTTTTGATCATTGCAAAGACTGAACATGGCACACACAGCGATAGGATTCTGGGAACTATTAGCAGCTAAGCTTCTTTGGATTAACAGATTTCAAAAAATTACCTCCTTATCTTTTGATCAGAAATGAAGAGTTGTTGAAAGGTAACAACTGTTACACTCTCTCCTATTTGGCAAAGGAGTTGTCTTGTTGTGTGGCAAAGCAGCATGTTAGAAAACAACTAGTCAAAACTGTTACATGGATTCAGGGCCTGACAGCATTTCTGTTCATTTCTCATCCATGACCTTGTCTGGAGGAAAAACACGGTATATTCCTGATAATGTTTACCCAAGAGGTAAGAAACATTTCCAGCAATAGAACGTAAATTGTATGAAATGTCAGCTACACAAGCATTAAATTCCACACTCTCTGGCGTTAACAAAAAGCAGATTCTGAAAGGAGCACATCTTCATTAGTGCTTATGAGGCATGAAGAAAAGTTTTGATAATTTCTTACTGCATGGACTCTCTGATGGTAAAAATCTGCAGTGAGTAGGTGTGAGTAGGTAGGAATGAGAAGTCATGGCTCAGGAAGGCTCCTACTGAAAGCATGAGTTGGCACAAAGGGTTTGCAGAGGCAGCTGGAAATTTTCAGCTAAAAATGACTCCTGTGAGGCACAGGGGAGTAAGAACAAGAATGGGCTGACCAGACTGAAGCTATGGCACAGCAGCCCTGATGTGACTTCCAGCTACATGGAAAGTTTTAGCCAGGCTGAGATTAGTGCTCAGCTCACTCAAGTTTTAAACCAATTTTTTGATATCTAGGACGAGCTTTCTCCTTTGTGAGAAAACAAACAAGACCCACATTAAGTGTGAAAAGTCACACTTGTGCACACAGAACAGCCAGATGTATTTACACAGAAGTATCTATTTCAATCTTTATATGCAATTCAGCACAAATTTTAGAGGCTTTCTTAGGAGACAACAAAACCTAATATTCAAGAGAAACCCAGGTTTAGAGGAAGAGGTTTATTTACTCAGTCCAGATTCCTGTCTCTCTCATATCTAGACTGCATTGGTTACAATTAACTCCCAGAAATTAAGAAGTGACAAAGAATGACTGCTGAGCCAGAGGAATGGAACAGTCTCTTCAAATATTCTCCCTTCGGGCCAGGTTTGTATAAATAACCCAATTTTTATCCTGACTCTTCAGAGTGAGTACAAAGAACACAAGTGGTGTGTTATAAATAAGACTCAGAGGATGCACAGCTATCTCCTGCTTCACTGGTGAAATTACTCCCACCAGCCCTTGCCTAGTGCTGTTGTACTCAAATCCAAACAGAATTCTCCTCACGTGGAATTGTGTTGCAAACAGAAAATCCAGAGGCAGGCGGGTGGAGGGGTGGGAAGGGCACAGATGTGCTCTGGTGTGACAGAGCTGGCTCTGTGCTCTGAGCAAGGTGTGACCCGGGGAGAGTTTCTAGCTAGAGCTCCAAAAGGATGGAGCCCTTCCAACTGAGTTCTTGAGCTTTCTGCGTCCTTTTTCATCCAGAACCCAGACTGATACTCAGGAGGACACTACTCCATTCCAGTCAAAATAACAGTTTCACCAAATGAAAACATCAATGTTTTCCTGATTTCTAGTAAGAAAGATGTAGAAGTTTTATTTCCACCAGAACATCTCTGAAATGCCCAATACTGTTTTACAAAATCAGGTAAGTACCTATTCCATACAAGTATTAAAAAAAATGCTGACCTTGACAAAAATTAAAAGCCATGATATTAATTGCTAACAGCGTGGATTTTTTCTGCCCCATTATTCAGAAAACAGGCAGGAAGTTCTCAATTTATACTCAAGAGTTCTGGAAGAACTGGTATAAATCAGCAGGTAAGTTTCTGGTTTAAAACTTTAAGCTTCTTCAAGTGTTTCCCAGCTCTTTCTTATTCATTGGTTGTTTATTTCCTGGTCCAGTCATGCTGTGAAACACTGATAAAATATTTTACCATTATTGTTACTCTTCTGAAAACTACTCTGAATCTGCCTAAAATCTGACTATAGAGCCTCCTTTTGGTGATCCGAATCAATGAATTCATCCTGACAATCCCCCACTTAGCTGGGAAAGCACAGAAGCTAAGAATAGCTAAGCAACTTGTCCAAGATCATATAAAATCAAACCTACTCTGCCTGGGCTGGAATTTTTATCAGAGCACTGTCATTTAAAAAACAGGAGTAAATATTTATTTAAGAAACATTTTCTACCAGGTAGCATCTGGAATCACTGTTGTATTTCATATTTAGGATTTTGCAATAATTATAGAAGTTTAAAAGTGCATCAATGTTAAAATTTCCCCAAATCTAGTCTTTGTATCAAAATACTTGGCTGTGTCTTCTTTCATCCCCACTTCAGCGCACACAGCCAGAAACCATGGAAAAAGGGGACTGGGGAGACCAGGCACCAAAGGAGCACCCCAGACTTTTGACTTACCCATCTGTGTCGCAGTACCAGCTCTCTCATCAGTGTTTCCTGAACTGCCTGGAAGCCTGTTCCTCCTTATAGCTCTTATTAATTACATTCCTAACTGAGTATAAACTGAGCAGATATAGAAGTGATGCTCTGTAGTCCCACTGATCAAGTCACCTCTTTTACTGGTGTAACTATAAATGTAGAAAATAACTTTCCTTTGACTGACACAATTGCCATGAAAACTTTGGCTTAAAAAAAAAATTAAGCAATTTATCTTGGAATCCAACAAGAAAAATAAACCAAAACACAAAAGAATGCCCAGTTTAATGTAAGCTGTCTTTTACAATAGATTTATTTTATTTCAAAAAATATTTTCCCAGTTTACTGTCATTGTTCTTTGGGTTTGGGTTTGGGTTTCTTTCCCCTCTCCTGAAGTACCTATATTTATTTTGAGTGGATTATCTCCCAAGGATTTTTTTTTGTCATTCCTTCTACATAAAGTGAACTTCAAGGTCTTCTGATGAAAAATCAAATCACAGTAAAAATGTTTCTGTACAATACATCCATAAAAAATAAGCACTGATATTGTAAGCTTAAGAGAGAATTCATTAAGAATCAAATAACAAAAGAGAAAACTCAGAAAATAAAGTATTAAAAATTAATGGGCTTATTGTACAGGAAAGGAGAGCAAAGAGAATAAAACAAGAGAGGTTACTGTAGGCAAGTATGCTTAATGTTTATTTAAGTAAAAACAAAATGTAAAGAAAGTTAGATTAGTGGGTAGATGAAAAAGATATCCAGTGAAGGAAAGAAATAGGAAAAAAGTAAAGCCTACTGAATTTTCACAAAATTTCAGATTTGTCTCAGTTCTTTTTGTCATTTGTTTTCTCATTTAGGAAAAAAAAATAGAACTAGTAGTGATAAGATGATCCACATTAGAGTCCCCTCTAAGAAAAATAAATAGCTCAACGACTTTAAAGACTTCAAATATGTCTTCCATGAAAAATTAAGAGACTCTGCAGAAGTGAAGATCAGAAAAATAATATTTTCAGGACTTTCACCGAGGCACAAATACACTTTTATTGCCAAAATATATCATTTGCTTAACATTTCTTCAAGTTATTTCAGGTCTCCTAAATAACTGCCTCCTGAAACTCCACCCTCTCAGCTTGCTGGGTACAAAAATAAACACTGCTGGTTTATTTTGATGTGTAAAAATGTTTAAATCAAAGAAGTGCTGCTTTCCTGGAAGTTTTCATGGACAAAAAACCATAATATATTTGAAAATGCATACCTCGACACTTCACTAAACTGTAGAGGAAAATGCAGGGTTGGTAGGATGTTTCACTGGTTGGGTGAGGTGCAAATACTGAGCCAATATAACAGGTTTTTTAAAATGTTGATATTATTACAACCTAATATCTGGATCTCTGTGAAGAAAACTACCATTAACATATCTGTGCAGCCAACCATGCTAATTAAAGCTGTACAGGGAGGTTTGAAATGCCTGTCTCTTCCAAAACACCTCCAAATTCTGGAGGGAAAGGCCTTGTCACCCTCTGCAGGCTGAGCCCTGGGTTTAGGCTGAGGAGGGAAATGGTGGTGGTTGGTCAGAGTTGGATTTGAGCACCTTGGAGGTCTTTTCCAACCTCAGTGATTCTGTGGTTCTGTGGAAGGTGATTTTTGGGGTCTAACAGACCTGAAGACAATGTTCCCAAATTACACAGGTGTTTCACAGTCACCTGGGCGTTAAAAGGCTACCTGCAAACGATGCCAAAGCCTTGGATTTCATAGCAGTCACCAACAAAAATGATTCCTCCTTCCAAAGGACCTGGCAGTGGGGCCCTTCTCCACCTGGAGTGAGTGAGGGGCACATGGGTCCCTCTGGGGAATCTGGCTGCACCTCTCCACTAAGATTCACAGGGTTTCCGTGCCCAGCCTGTCCTAACACCTTGGCAGGGAACCCAACAGGACCTTCAGGGTCTGAGTCTCTCTCCAAGATCAGTACTCTGAGCTCAGAGTGGCTAAGGTAAAAATTGCTGCTTTAGGAAAAGATTGCAATTAATCCTGGTATCCTTGTGCTGCCACAAGCTGAAAACTGGTGCTATGAAAAGGGTAAAACCCAAGCAAATTTTAACATTTCTACTGCATCCAAGTGCTTTTTTTCCACATCAGCTGGAATACTGGTCAGACACTGTGTTGTCTAAAAGCAGCAGCCTTTCTGTAACATGCATACAGAGCACTAGCTAATTGAAATAGGAACAAATAAATAACCCAACTAGACACACTCAAAACACTGACATTTCTCTGGTAATCAGTGCTTGAAAAAATGTGTTTTGACTTTTTTGTAAAAGCTAACTTTTTTTTTAATCCCCTGGATAAGGACATTTATTGCTCACTTGTTTATAAACTAAATTGTTCACATCACAGTAAATAACTTCTGAAATGTTGTTCCCTCAACTGTGCTAAGCTTTAATATAGCATAGTAATGAGTGGGATGTGCAACTTCTGCTTATCTGCTCTATTTTGGACAATGCCAGTGGCTCATGTTTATTAAGAAAGTTGGCAGTGAATCTGAATCTCTGGTTTCCTCCTGGTAGATAAATTCTGTCTGAGCTAACATTCATGAGGATCTTGGAAGGCTCATTTAAATACAATGCCTAAGGCGATGCATTTTTTTTCCTGGATTCCAGAACAGCACATAAAGCTTTTGCTTTTCTGATGTTCTTTTGGAACTGATGCTTATGTATTACAAAGTCTGGCCAGGATTTTTTAGGAAGTACCAAGGGTCTATGTCTGAGCTGCGTGTTCAGGTGTCTTTGCACATTGTTATCCTCATTGCAAGGAAGACTTTTTTTTTTTTTTGTGGAAGACTTAAAGCAAAAGAGAAGTTCCATTTTGCCAGTATATTTGTATTTCTATTGTCAGATTTTAGGGAAACTGAGTAAGCATTTTCCCTCCTTTGTCTGGGAGCATGGATCTCAGCCATTCACAAATGCAGTGTGTCTCCTTCAAGCCGTAATTACCAAGGAAATTTCTTCACTTAATTCAAACATTTATTTTAACTGACAACTCTGCATGGTTGTCCAAATAAGATCTTTTTCAATCTAACAGCATAATCTGAACTTTTCCTGCAGTTAAAATAAATATTTTCCAGCTCTTTAGGCAGTAGTCATTACTTCACGTTATCTCTAAGCTCTACTTCAGAAGTGCTGAGAACATCTGAATATATTTGGATACCTTAGACTAGAAAAGTTGAAGAATAAATGAATAAGTCAGGTATTTGCCTATTTCTGTCATCAGTGCCATCAGTAGTTAGTGCTGCATGTGTTGCTATGCTTTTCTAGCTGCCATTTAAGCATCGCAGGTATCGAAAGGAAGTAGCCCATAAGAAATGACATTTTTTCAACACTACAGGAAATTTTGAAAGGGTCAAAGATTCCTGGAATATTCATGAGGTGGAGGTGCTTTTCAGTATTTCATATAAATACCTCTGTCTCATAGGTGCCTTTACCATTTCCTACATCTCTGGACATAGTGAGGGGTTTTATCCAAAACCTTTGTGGATCTTGTATATGTTGAACTACAGCAGATGGAGACACCTTCCCTTTTGTAAACCTAAATCATTATTTTAGAAAGAAAAACAAACTAACAATTATATTGCAAGGACTATAAAATCCCCAAACAACAAGAGAAAACCCAGACGAACAAATCAAGCAAGAAAATGCAGAAAGTCCCAATTCTGAGCTGTGATCTCATAAGCAGGGACAGGGTGGGGTGTGAGGGCTTGGTGCTGCAGTGGCTGTTATCCAAGATCCTGGTCAATTGAGTGGAATGCTTTGCTTAGGGAAGAGGGCTCCTATTTCCTCATCAGCCCCTCTGCAGCCTGAGGGAGGGATAAATCTGCCACACTGGGACCGAAGTAGCCAAGAGGCTGAACAGGCTCCCTCCTTTAGTCAAGCTCCAGCTACCCAAGAGCAAGCTAAATGACTAAATATTAATCTACTGTGGGTCTGAGTGGTCTCTGAGAACCTCACGTCCTCAGCAGCAGCCCTTGCTGAAATCAGGAGCACAGTTCCTTTGAGCAGGGCTCCTGCTTTCCTTTCAGAACACCGCTGAAGAAGCAGACACCGAGCCTTTCTTTCCTGCACAATAGCCAAGTGGGAAGAATGCTTGCCTTGTAAAAGGCAAGCACAGATTCAATTCCCTCTTGTCTGAACTTCAAACCTAACCTTTTATCTTCCAGATGAGTGCCCAAAACACAAGGCTGGCAAGAAACAAGGCTACTCAGGAGGTGGGGAATGTTGCTGTTCTCTCAGAGCAGTACCTTTGTGCAGGAAAAAAGCTCAAACCTCACAAGGTCAGAAAGGATGGATAACTCGGCAATTCAGTGTTGAAGGTGCTCATTACATTTGGTTCCTGCTCCAAGGCCTGCTTCTCCTTTCTGTTTTTGAATGCAATTCTTGTAGAATATAAAATTCAGCTCTATTTTCTGTAGAGGAGGAAGGTAACTACAGACCTACTTATAAATGAGTACTTTAACTATGAGGCTCAAGAACTCACCAGCCCTCCAGCCAGGGATCGCACTTAGGCTAAAGAGGCTCATAATTAAACTTAGGTAAGCTAAAAAATGAAGCTCCTGGCTTGGACAACAAAGACACTTGTTAGAAGCAGTTTCCAGTTTGGGAATCATAGACAAGTTAAAAAAATAAACAACTCCTGGGGAAAGAAAATATATGGACTAGCATCTAGACTGGGTCTCAACTGAGTTGAGGTGTCAGGCTCGTCAAGACTGCTGTAATTTGGGGCCTTATCCAGGGGTGACTACAGAGTTTCAAGGTCAAACAGCAAGATCCCCCTGAAGTTCAGGTTTCTGGTGTTTAAGTGACATATTTCTTGATTTTAGACTCAACTATTGCTTCTTTTTTATGCTTAACACTCTCAGGAAAATCACAACTGACTTGCAAGCACTTTAACCATAAGCCTGGTCAAACTGCTGAGTCTGAGTGCCAGTGAGAGCTGAACGGAATTTCTGGTACTGCCCTCATACAGATCTTGACTAAATAGCAGCAGGACAGTTTTTTACAAGCCATGAAAAAATCCCATGGAAAATTTATGACCAGTTGCCCATTGCCTGCTGGGTTTAGGTGCCACAGCTCTTCTGAAGTCTGTGGAATGATGCCAGCTTGTATCTACAGCCAGTGTCACACAGCCAGTGTCAGTCAGAATTCAGCTGCATCTTTTTTAAGTGCAAAATGTCATTAGTTGTACCAGAAGCTGACATGAAGTAGCATTTCCTCCTAATTGTCCTATCCTTTTACTGACAGCTTGCTGTTGCCCTTCTGAAACCTTGTCACTTGGAATTTTGCTGAAAAAGTGCATTTGGTACCATTTTGAACCAGAATTTTCCTTAAAAATTATTGTTTGAAGAGTGAAGGAGAAAGGGGAAGTGGACAAGGTATTCTGTTCTACCTATAAAAGAAGTGAAAGCCTTTGCTATAAAATTATCCTGAGTCTTTGTGTCCCTCCATTGCATTTTCTTCCATCAAAATTTTTATCTGCTTCTTTCTTAGAATCCCTGAAATTTTTGAATATGGCAAACTCTTATGTCACCTACTCAGCTGCTATCAGCTTTTCTCATATGGAAAACTGGCAGCATAAGTCATTTCCCTCTGGTTTTGTTCAATAAAATATTGTTTAACTGACCTGTGTTTGCAAACCCTGGGAAGTGTATTGCTGTTGGTATATCAGCATTGAATACCAAGGTGGTTGTGTTAAAATAAACCAAGGAGTGTTTCCAGATAGCTTCAAATAATTAGAGAAATACAAGATTACAATCATGATATTAAATTTTGGTTTTCAAAAAGCTGATGGAGGCTATAAAGCTACTTCATACACAAAGAACAAGTAGTGTATGCCTTATGAGTCTGAAAAGGAAAAAACCTGAAAAATCATAGAGGTGAGCTCATCACAT
This sequence comes from Corvus brachyrhynchos, assembly GCF_000691975.1. Lineage (NCBI taxonomy): Eukaryota > Metazoa > Chordata > Aves > Passeriformes > Corvidae > Corvus > Corvus brachyrhynchos. The sequence goes on from NW_008238440.1 coordinate 1,156,040, forward strand.
TAGCTGATATGGATAATTAAGGAGGAGCTTTTTGTCCTTCTGCGGTTATAGATTTTCTTTGGGGCTTACTCAAATTCTACCCTCTCAAACTTCTGTATCCCCAAACCCATGAGATAGACACCAAGCCATAGCTGATGATTTTAAATATACTCAAATCCATTGGAAGGAGAAGAAAATTCATCTGTCTGTTTTACAAGGTAAAGGCCAAAAGTATAAGGCCTGAAGTTCTGAGAAGCAAATCTGGAAAGCCTGAGTGTTGGGTACAATTAAGTGAGATTGTAGCAGCCTATAAAAGAAATTATTTTTACACATGCATGTTGCAATTCCACTGCACAGAGTATAGAGAAAAACTACAAAGAATTCTCTTTTAAAGTTTTAAAAAGTGTGTGCGACGCAAACTTTAGTAAAAAATAAAAATTCACTGGAAGACCAAAAAGAAAATTAGAAGGTAATTTTCACTATTTTGGAAAAGGAAAAAAGAAATAGTTAGAACCTCGATAGCGAAGAAATGTGATGAATGAACAGAGTATAAAAGTGATGGATAAAGAGAGCAGGGCACCATTTTTTGTTATTTTTTGTTATCAAGAACATTTGTTAAGGCACAGGATACTGACAGAACTTAGCAGTCAAGGAAGAGATGCGGAAAATGCTGAAAGTAATAAAAAAGAGAAAGAAAAAGTGAAAAGGTTACTATTCATGCAAAATGGCAATTTTCAATAGCTCTGTTAAATTAGAGGGGAACAATACAATAATTGATAAGAAAAGGAACTCCTAGATTTAAACCTGAAGGCACGAGGCCCTGGAAATGACACTGAAAACAAAGGCTCAGTCATTAGAGACCTGAAAAGATTGCAAAGCAGGACATGGAGACTTTACTGCATTGCAGTGCAGGATACGCAACTGTGGGAAGAATAAAGGGATGGCTGGAGAAAAGTGACTTGATTCGGTGTCACAGAACTTAAAGAGAACATGAATTGAGACTGAAGAAAAGCTGTGCCCAACAGGAGTTACCAGAGAATTCTGTAAGGGACAGAGAATTGAGGAAAGAGAAAGTGACGCTCCCTGATAAATAAAGAAACATTAGCTAATTTCTGCTGGCCCTCTCCCATCCTGCTGGTCCTAGGACTGATGCAACCGAGCTCCTTTGGGTGGATGCATTGCCCACATGGAACTGCTTTTACAATTTTCACAGCAGAATTTTTTACCTACTAGTGTGCTTTACCCCGTGACTTATTAACAGCACATCAGCCTGCTGAGAGAGGATTTCGGGCTTTACCTCCCTACATAAGCCTTGCAAGTGCTCCTTTTCTCAGCCCTTGAGTCTGAGCCCCTGTTCTAAATGTGGGTGTTAAAATTCTGTGTGAATCTTAGTGAAGTCTCTTCCTAGAGGGATGTTGACTGGAGAGAGCAACACAACAGAAGTGAAGCATCCGAGATTCTGTGTGTTCTTGTATGCAAACTGGGAGTTGTGGGATCACATTTTTACTATGGCAGGGTATTTTCCTTCATATTATTCTATGATATTAGAATACTTCACAATTATCTTAGCTATGTGAACTGTTTACATCACTATTTTTCTCTGCATATTTTTATTCTTAATTATATTTCTACTTTTAAGGCTTTGATAGCTTTATAATTGCATGTTCTCCTCTGTCAGATAAAGACCGAATCTCAGCTCCTCTAGGAGTCTGTTATTATTGTTGTTTTTATAGCTTTGCTCCAGTTAGAAGAATGATTTAATATTAAACATTAAAGTATTCCCTTTTTGTCTCTCAGAGATAGGCATTTTAATCCTCTGTAAGAGGCATCATGTGTCTGCCTGCTGAGCACCTGCATCAGCAGGCAGGGTGGTGACAAGTTAGAATTTGGGACCCAAGGTAGCATTAGTCAAAGCTGTACATATAGGAGATGCTGCTTCTTCCCCCAGGGTTCATTTGCAGCAGGAAGCAAATTCTGCAGACAAGAAATTTATAGGAAAAAAGTACAGTTAGCACGGGCAGAGTAAATCTGAGCTGCAGTTTTTGGAAGCCTGGGCTGAGAGGGGTTAGTTTGAGGCAGTTTGTCCCACAGGGTGCCCACATGTAACCTGCCAGGCCATGGTGAAGTGATGCCAGGTCATGGGGTTGGTGACAGCAAAGGGTGACACTGTGCCTATGGAGCACCACAGCCTTTCCCTCCCACCCAAGAAACATCAAAGCTGGGAAGCTGCTGCTTCCAGACCCACTGGATGCTGGGGAGGGAATGAGAATTCTGCCTTCTGAGAGGATTGTGGCTATAAACGAGTGGGAAAAAGAGAACAGGTTTCTGAATGATCCTGATACCCAAAGTCTGTAACCCATTTTTAATGCCTCTCTTGAACATTAGAAGAGCCAAGTGCTAGAGCACAATTTCCTAGACATATTTTCCAACTCATACATTTCCTCAAAAAAATACCAAGGTATTGAAGAGAAGAATTTTAAAAAATCCTCTTTTTCACAATAATATTGGCAGTTCAGTTTTGGAAGTGCCCTCCTGACAATACCCATAAGAGCTGTCCCACCTGGAAAAGAGTCAAACTCTACAGTGCAGAAGCACTGGGCCTGATTGTGCCCTAATTTGGCCCTCACCATACCCTGTTAATGATTAAATGATTAGGTCCATTCATTTGGTGCTTGCATCAAGTCCGATGTTAGAAATCTTATTAAGTCATTCAGGACCTATATTTTACACTGGCAAATATCTGCATAATATTATTATGTGATTTGTTCACAGCAAGTTTGTCCTTCTCTGATCATTTGAACAAGAAAGATTCTTCTGTAATGTATGGAATTATATACTTAGGTAATTCAATTTTAAATTCTTTAAGCAGCTCTTACTGGTTAGGCTATATTATCTCCCAGAATCATCTTAAAAATCAGGTTTAACAGTGATGTGATTTGAAGTTTTGTAAAAGTCACCTTTAAAATAAGCCATACATATTTATTTATTTAAGCCTTTTCTCATTGATCAGCCTTCCCAAGGCCCCAGTCCTGAATGCCCTTTCTGTTTGTCAATATGTTTTTTTTTAACCAGGCACCAGAATAGGGCTTTTCTGACACTGTTTGAGAGAGCACTGATTCTGGAAAAGCAGTAAAGCATATTACCTCTTCTCTCTGCACTCACACAGTAAAATGTATGCAATTGAAAGCAGTAAAAGTAAATCCTTAGAATATTACACAGGGCGCCATATCTAAAACCTTCCTGTATTTGAAGCTGATTTGCATCTTTAATAGATCTCATCTATTTCACCTAAATGCAATCTTTATACCTACCTTATATCTATAATCTTACCACCCAAATCGCTATAGGAGTAAAAATGAACTCTAAGAACAATCAAGATTTTGTTTGGTGATAGAATTTTGCTAAAGAATGGTAAGAATTTTTCCCTCTCCGAACACTATCTATTCTTCTGTGGCACAGTATGTGCTTCCCTCTCTCCCTCTGCTTTAATTCTGATTCCATCAAAAATCAGAATCCTGTGACTGATGTTCAAAATGAGCTGAAGTGATATTGAGGTTTTGAACTTTATCTGAGCATGTCACTCACTTGAAGGCATTCCAGACCTCAAATGGCTCAGTGTCATTCTTCAGAAATGAGACAGGAACAAGTATTGATTTTTTTCCTTCTTTTAAACTGAGTACCTAATGAGCAAATGAAGATATGGTTGGCCCTGGATTTATTAGATGATTTAAAAGAGGCTTCTTGGAGTACAAATGTATGAAGAACAGTTTATTGCAATTCTACTTTAATTTTCTTTTTTTTTCTGAGGGAAATTTTTACTATAATGTTTCTGAGATTTTGAACATAGATTAGATAAATTATACCATATTACATTTCCATAGTAAACTAAAGCTCTTGCTTGGTAAAAATACATTCTTTGGATATGACAAGAGATGGTTACAATACTTCAGCATGCTTTTGTTGATAATTGAGAAAGTAAACAAATTGAAAAGGCACTGGGAAAAAAGAATACAATGCTCCCTGAAGGTATAAGTGTTTCTTCAAACTGAAAATTACAGGTTTATAGGAAAAGCCAAGTAATTCCTCAAAACAGAGTGAGAAGTCTTAAATCTGCTGAAGTTACATGAGATAAATATATTGAACAGACATCTGAATCCACTGAACAGGTATGAGGCAAATGTATCCTGTTGTGACAAAAAATTAGTGTGCAGATGAGTGGAAAAATCTTCAGATCAACTAGAACTGCAAATAATCAAAAAACTTGAACAAATAAAATGGGCAGTTGTAGTGGTTTGGTCCAATATACTCATTACTGTTTACCTTCTGTGAGATAAGAATTAGGAGAAACGCAAAGCAGGCACCAAACTTGAAAGAATATAAAGAAGTTTATTAACAGACCTAAGAGAGGAAAAAAAAATATACCACAACTTCAGAACTCTCCTCCTCCCCCCACCTTCCTCCCTTCTCCCACTGACAATGTAAAAAGACAACCCTTAAGATGTTCAGTCTGTTTAGCACTTCCATAATAACCTTGTTCAGTCCATTTAGGAAGAGGAGTCTCTCTTGCTCATGCTATGAACACATTATCACAACGAGACAGCCACCCACTTCCAAATATTGTTCAGTCCATTTAGGAAGAGGAGTCTCTCTGCTCGCATGTGAGTCTCTTCCCCCAACTTGCAGCTTTTTCCCACAACTGCTTTCAAGGGTCCACTCTTGAAGTTTTTGGGGTACAATTTTAAGGTTGAACCGTTCAGAAATAAAAGTTCTCTTCACCCATCTCTGGGAGCATTTAATCTCTAAGAACAGAGGCCTTTCTCCTTCCCTGGGAGCAAAGAGTCTTCCTCATCTTCATCTTTAGGACTATCTCTGGGAGCATCTCTAGGGACTGAGGTTTTCTCCTTTCCC
>NW_008238440.1:1161088-1203195 GCF_000691975.1 Corvus brachyrhynchos
GGGGGGGGGGGCGGAGCCGCTCCAGCTGCCCACAGCAGGGCTGTGGGGGGGTTCCGCGGGTGGAACAGGGCCCATCAGCTCCAGGATGGCCGTGACCCAGCCCGGCCCTGCCTGAGCAGGGTCTGGGCTGGGCCCACTGGCCCCCACACGGGGCCCGCAGCCACCTGTCCCAGCACCGGAAACGAGACAGAGCCTCTGCCTCGGGGTTTACTATTCTTAAGTGTGGATCACAGAGGTGGTCACAACTTTAAGTGGCTCAAAGAATTGTCCATATTCAAACTGGCCACTGATAGGTTCTGTCAGGTCACAGAGGAAGCTGTAAGCACCCCTTTGCAGAACATCACTTCTGGGACTATGCTTTGCTAACCCATGACAGCAGTCCTACAGCCACATGTACACAGTGATTTAGAACTAAAATTGCAGATTCAGTACAAGGAGGGAGATTTTCAAAGCTTTCAGCTGATTTACCAAAATATGAATATCAATCTAGTATCCAACTGAGATGGACAAAAACTCTCTAACAGTTTAAAGTTAGAAAGTGCATGTTTATTGGTGCCGGACAGCTGCGTGGAATAGCTTCCTAATACGCAGTGTCAAAGTATGGGCAGTTACAGAGTCTATTTATCTACAAAAGTTATGAATATCCAAAATACAAATACATATTTATAACGATGGCCCCTCCTATTCTCCGGTTCATATGGAAATTAGCTTTAATGTCATTAAGCATGCAGAGTATACTTTCTAAATTGGGTTGGTGGTCATTATTAATTGAGGAGTGGTCTTGAAGATGAAGAAATAATGTTCTTCATCACTTGAATGTTCCACCTCTCTGGGTTTTGACAACACAAATGGCCTCTTGGGGAACAACCAGTTTCTTCCTTATGACTTCTGAATAGTATCCAGGTGGGAAAAATTAGCAATTGTTTTAGATTTCTTTAGATCTATCTATCAATGTTTTCTGGTTCTCATTATAAACACAGCTAAGCAAATATAGGAAGACAGTTAATTAATTATCTGCAACTTAAAAGCTTGTTTCTAACATAACTCTTATTAACTCTTAATTCGTCTCAGGTGGACCTACTTCCTCTATCTAATTCTAGCAAAACTTATCTTTAACTAAAATCTTAGAATCTTAATGTTTCTTTCAAAATCCGTGTTTCAAGCAGCTCATGATGGATGAAGGGATGTGGCCTGGGCAGGTCTGTGTCCCACCTGGCACAAAAAGGGGAAGATGTGACAGCAATCATGTAAGGACAGAGAAGGAGAGACACAAGCTCAGACCACTCGGCTTCTTGTGCCTGCTGTGACCAGCACAGAGAGGGCACAGGAGACCCTTGGCAGCAGGTCAGGGAGGGGATCCTGCCCCTGTGCCCAGCCCGGGGGCACCTCTGGAGTGCTGTGTCCAGCTCTGGATCCTCAGCACAGCAGGGCCAGGGAGCTCCTGGAGCGGGGCCGGCGGGGGCTGCGCAGCTGAGGAAGGGCCTGGAGCAGCTCCGTGCCCAGCACAGGCTGAGGGAGCCGGGGCTGCTCAGCCTCGAGAGGAGCCCCAGCTGAGAGGGGCCCTCAGCCCTGGGTGTCCCTGTGTGCGGGGAGGGCTCCGAGCAGGGCCCGGGCTCTGCTCCGGGGCCCAGCAATGGCCCCAGAGCCACGGGCAGGGCCTGAGCCCAGGGAGCTCCCCCTGCACAGGAGGCAGAACTTCTGCCCTGGGCAGGGCCCAGCCCTGAGCAGATTGGCCAGAGAGGCTGTGCAGTCTCCTCCCTGGGGATATTGCAGAGCCCCATGGACACACTGCTGTGCCCTGTGCTCTGGGATGGCCCTGCTGGAGCAGGGAGGTGGCACCAGAGGAGCCCCTGGGGGCCCCTCCAGCCTCACCCATCCTGGGGCTCTGTTATATCTTGTCCTGCAGCAGCATGGAAACAAAATACTATTTCTGTATAGCATACACTGCACCAACACTGAAAGACATATCTGGAAAAATAAAATAGATAGCAGTGTTAATAATCCACAGTCATATCCCAGTCTCAATGATCTGTTTATGTCTGCCTCCCTGCAGCATTAATGATTAAATATGGTAATTCAATGTATAACAATTAGCTTGGGATTACAGAATCCATCTGAATGCCAAGCAATAAGTCTTTATGTTAAGATGGAAATTCTGCTGCCATCCATTTATTATAAAAGTCTTTCTGAGCATCTGATCTAATGTAATATGTTGTCCAGAGTATGTATAATAATCTAAATAGCATTGCTAAAATTAGATATGATAGTGTTGATAAGTTAAGTGCATTTGCAGCAACATACTTTTTATGAAGACTGTTTATTACTACTATTGGCTTATATTCATCTCTAAGTGCTTGATAAAAATTCCTGGTGCAAAAAAGATGTGTAATCACTCATTCATCAGTAATTCTTTATTATCTCATTTTCTCTTGGGAAGAAAATATATGTGTATGCATCAATCAATTGATCAAACAATAACGTGAAAATCTTAATCATGTCAAAAGCATTCGGAGAATATCAATTTAGGGCCAGACCTATCAATTCTTACTGACATGAGCTGGCCTTTCAGAACCAGTGTGATAATTTATATAAGGGAAAACCTCACAGCAAGGACTTTGATATCCTGATCCTTCAAATGAGCACAGGGTAAATTACTGCTCACCTGTCTAGTTAGCCCAATCTTGTAAGACTGGAGTTAATTAACATCAAATCAGAATGAAAATTCAGCTGTTTTGCTGGATTTTTATTGGTAATTTTTTCCCACTTTCCTCCTGGGCCTTTCCAGCAACATGAGCCAGGTAGCTTATCTGCCTCTGAGTGCAGCACGATCCTCCCTGCCACTAAAACATCAAATATGAGCAAACTTAGCTGAAGCAGGGACACAAACAGATCAGAGGAGTGTCAAGTGTCCTACTCAGCCCCAGTTCTCCACTCTGTGCCCCACAGTCTGTCAGAGGAGGGCTTAGCAGAGCAATGCTGAGAGTTAAAGCTCTTGTAAAGCACTTGCATCTCCAGCAGCACCTTTCCCTGCCTGGGCTGATTGAAGGGCAGACAGCAGCGCTGGTGTGATGTAGGGAATGTTTGCTGGGAAGCCCCTGCAATGCCATCTTGAAAGGCAGACAATGAACACAGCCTCAGACACAGCAGGATGTGACCGGATCCTTTGAAACCACGGAATACAGATATACAGACGTTCCCAATCTTTGCAGCTTTTACCCTTCCATAGGGAGCATCATACTTACGAAATCTTTACAGCATTTTTAGGGCCTCCTTTCTCAGAAAAGTTCCCACAGTAGTGTAGAAAAAGGCTATCAGTGCTCCAAATGTGTGTTTCTGGGCACACAAATCTGTTATTTCTCCTGGACCAACTCTGCCTACTGAATCCCGCACGGATAATCCAAATGTAAAAATATACAAATATTGGCAGCCAATAGGGGGCTTTTCATCTCAAGCAAGAAAACAGAAGTAATTCTGATAGCTTTTCCAAGAGAAGCCTGGTGGGGTTTATTTGCCAAAGTTTGACTCTGCAGTAAATAGGGTACTGCTGTTTCTGTTTTGAAGTCTTCCTGTGCAACATTCGCTGATGGATTGCCACGTACAGAATGTGGATAAACAAAATGATGAGCAGAGAGAGGCTCCACACGAGTGCCATGAAGGCAGAATGTTTATACGGGCTCATCTTGTTCAGAAATCTTCCTTTAGTGCTCTGCTTTGTGAAATAACTCTGTCAATGAAATGCAATTTATCATTGGAAGCTATACGTGGAAAACACACCAGTGGGGAATACAGAGACTGTTAAAACACCACCTGCTTTGCAGATAAGAAGAGGAGTTTTGGAATATCCCAGTGTTTTGAGTGAGATTCGAGGCAGAACCTTTCATTCTAATTTCCCTCTCCTTGGGATTGTCCTGTGTATCTCCGCAAGCACAAGCCCTTCCTTTGTTTTTTTCTTCATGTAGGAAGGGCTTCAGTGCTCTTTCATAATGTTTAGTTAAATACCACAGCTTTAGATTTTGGTTACATCTGAAATATTCAAACCTTCTTTAAAGTATCATAGGTTTATTATCTGTACAGACACAGCAGTGGTACATATGCAATGCATGACTCTATGGTAAGCTGTGACAACATGAGAAAACAAAGATTTTTTAGTACGAATCTAGGACTAGCTATGCATAAATATTCATGGAATTTTGTGGAGGAAAGAACACGGGCAGTAGATTGCATTCAGATAACCATGTTGATGGTAGTAAGGGGAAGAATTTGGAAGTATATGAAGAAAAATGTTCAATGTTCTAAAATGAGTTTTAATGTTGAAAAATTTCTGCTTTTAGAACAATCTTTAGACATTTGTAAATAGATTTAATAACTTCTTAATGTGTTTAACCCAAATCAAACGTGTACATTTTGGGATCTGAATTTAAAAAAAAAAATTTTTTTTTTTGACTTCTAAGTGTAAAGTCTCCTCTTTTCATATTTTTCACCTGTGATATGTTTTGATATTTCCAAAAGAGCACCAGAAGAAGCAGGAACATGCACAGTCGGGTAGGCAGCATTCACAGTGTGACAAACTACACATACCGGAGGTTGATTTTCAAAAGAGAGCTATCCTGGAGATACTGTAGAGCAGCCGCTCTTGAGCAGAATATTTGCTAAGTTTTAGGAACATTATGGTACCTGCAACTTTCTCTTAATTTTTATTATACCTGCTAAAATATGGTCAAAGCTAAAATATGTTAAATGCCTTTTTAATAATTTTTCTTCTGTGAGCAGCATGTACAACAGAGAGTGACAGTTTGAACACGTGCCAGTATAAGCATATGGGGTGTTAATGGTGGGAACATAAAATGCTTTAGGCAGCTTCATTTCTCCAAGAATGATGCACAGAGAATCAGTTTTCTCCTTGAGGATGAACTTTGAAAAGTCGTAGACAGGCATTTTCCAGCACAATGCTTCTCTAGCACTGTAGGTCCCCAAATTAATATTTTAGTCAGAATAATGGAACTCAATAAAATGATCTCATATACCCTATACTTTCTTACCTCTGGGTAAAAATGATTGTTTCCTATTTGTGTCTCATTTCTAGCCTCTACTGCTAATACATCAATTTTTCTTCTGCAATCCTGCAGTAGACCAGGCTCATCTGGTAACTTTTTTAACAGAATAGGATCTTGCAGCTCTCTCAGCTTTCTAATGATTCACCTTTTGTTAACACTTTAGTCCCTAAAACCTCTTTTTTTTTCTTTTCCAATTACACCAGCAATTTGCTGAAGGCTTGCTTCTTAAAGCTTAGTATGTGCTAATATAACCTGGTGTGATTGTGAGGAGGTAGGTGGGAGGGACATTGAATTATGGAATTTGTGAATCAGGTCTCTCAATAAAAGCAGTTTCAGAGGAGATGCTCATCTCCTCTGCCAGTTCAAGGCTGATGATCCCCCTCCCTGCTCCCAGGGAGTCCAACAGGAAAACTGGCACTGTCTCCAATGAGTCTGGCAAAAGCAATTATAGCTTTGCTGAGAAATGTCTGGATTCCCAGGCCCTCTCCTGTTGTACATAGGAAAGGTAATGAACCAATAAACTGTGGCCCACCTGAAGACACAGCAAAATTCACTGGCAGTGCTTGGTCTGGGAGTTTTGATTTTTTGGTTGTGGTTTTGGTTTGTTTTCTTGGGTTTTTTTGGTTTTTTTTCAGTTCAGGTCTCCTTAGTGTATAAAGCTCAGTACACTAAATTCTATAGAAAATCACACCACGCTGCTTCAGCCATATCAGATACAGAATGCAGTATAACAGATTAATATTATGTTTATTTTTTCTATATCATTTTTATCTAGTTTTAAATGCTACATATCTATTGGCAATCCGTGCACTGCTCTTTGTGTTTCAGTCCATAAATAAGTTTTTGACATAGTTTTGATCTTTTAAAAGTTGACTACAACTGATACCGGCCCATTCTTGGAAGGAAATCTTAATTTACCTTTACTAATCACTTTACATACAGTTTCAGTTGCAGTGGGTTAATGTGGTGGATGTGCATGTTATTAATTATGAAACTGCAGAACATCCTCCAGCTGAAATTAATTAATTATGTTCTTTTGGGTGAGAGGAGTCTAGTGTGGCAGTAGGGATGTGGGGTCATGATTCCCTGCATCAGGTTTCGAGCTGAATGTATTAGATGTGACAAGCTTTGCACTGAAGCTGGAGTTCTGTTAGCTCTTCTCCTATTTTGGTGCAATTTATGAAAAATTAGAATCTTTTCACCCATTTTTTTCTCATTATTTGTTTCTATGTCTGGACTTTCATAATCACAGGGTACTTCTGAATCCTTTTTGTTTCACAGCAATTCTGCTACAAACTCCTCTATTAATGTTTTTCACTTTACTTGGAATTATTAACAGTTGAACCATTAAGAGAAATGTGAACCCCTGGGCCAGTTACTGGTATTTTTCATTTTTTCCAATACCTGCTGATCCTCATTGCCAAATATTATACAGAGTTCTTTCACGTTGCAGGACCCCGTGTGATTTTAAGTACCAACAATTTAATATATCACTCAAAGTGCTGAAGCTCTGTTAAGGCACAAGTAATTCTCAGCAGAACACTCTCAAGCTTTAGGACTACAGCACTGCAAATGGAAAATGAAGAAAAGTAAAAATACGAAAAGCTGCTTTTCCCAAATAACCCTCTAAAATAAGCCAATGAAAACATGAAGCTATAAAAGCATAATTTTTTTCATGATGAAACAACTTGAGAAAAGGTATCAGTTTGCTTCCTTACTGTAAACAAATGCAGCATCTTAGGGCTTTTCTCCATGGGTTCTCCTTTATTCTAATCCTGCTTATGTAGAAGCCAGCATAGCTAAAATACAGTAGAAAAAGATCTATAATTAGGATTTAAGAATGTAATGGCATGACATAAAACCCAGTTCATTCCACTAAATTTAAAGAAATCAGCAGTACTGGTGTAACACCTTTACATTGGAGCTACTGAGAGGCTGTTCCAGTGTAATTATGCTCGGGTAAAATTGCACTGTAATCTAAAAGTTAGGGCAAAAAGCAGTGTGCAGGCAAGGCTGGTGTTTCAATGAGCTGGTCTATTTTTCTGTCAGCCAGTATACCCAAACATCACACAAAACTGAAGCAATTATATACACTAATCCTTCCCCGTGTGAAGTTGCAGCCCAATGTGAATTCAAAAGCACCAAGTTGCAAATCCTTCAAAAAGAGCATTTACAACTTATAATGGAAACTCCAACAGAGCTCTAACTATAATAGTGTGACTACTGCAGCGATTATTCTTTATTGCCATGGCATTTACTGCTGAAATAGTGGTGGGCAGATCCTAACATTCTCAAAATTAATGTGCAGTAACATCCTCATGTGAGGTATTGCCCAAGGTACGGTGTTTTGAAATGTAATAAATCAAAATGATGATACTTCTCCATTTAAGTTGTTCTGGTCACTCACTTCACACAATTGCTGCTTCAAAGGTACTTTTCATAATTTCAGAATAAATATATTTGAAATAGGAGAAGCTGAAAAGCATTTCTGTTCTGACTGGTATTAATGAGGACTTGGAAAATGCCAACCCATCTCCAGTGGAGCAGCTTTATAGCTGAGTGAACATTGTGGTGGAGTGTTCTCTGGTAATGATTAATTTCCCCTCGTGAGCAACGCACTTATGGCCCAAATCAGCTGCTCCATGGATGGAAGTCATTGTTCTGAGTCGAAATTCTGCCTCAAAACCAAAAGTGTTGAGTCTGTCAGCAGTGCCTGATGGAAAGTAAACATGAGTGTGAGCAGCAGTGAAAAGGGGGTGGTGTATCCAGCTTCATCCTGCTGGATTTCCTCCTTTTTAATACAAGAGAAAGCTGCTAGTTCAGCTCCTCTGATGTGTTTATGTGTAGTTGGGCTGATACTGATTCATATCCTATAATTTTAAAAAATTGTTTCTGTTTCAAAATTCTCTCCGAACATGATGCTGAAAATGCTATAAAAACGTAGTGTTGCTGCCAAAAAATGCAGAAACACTGCATTATTTAGTTTTGATGTTAAAAATATTTCGTATCAGAACTATATGCTTGTAGTGTAACACATATTGGGGCTGATAAGAATATGGTTATTTTATGTCTTTTATTTGTGATAGTTACCCCACTAGCAGACTAAAAAAGTGTGGGAAAACAAAGGGAAATCAGAAATATAGGGCGGGCTGAAAAAGGACTGCTCATCTGCCCTCAGCCTGAAGCTTTCCTAGAAGGACAAATAGCAGAGGAAACAGACTTCAGACTTCCCCAAATATATATGGAAGTAGTGTGAAATATCAGTCATTATTTTGCAACAAAGATGCAAATTAAAAATAAATTAAAAAAAATAAAATTAAAGCCTTAATGCAGGTCCCAGAAAGATTCTTTCACTGTTGCTGTTTAACATAGCAACATATTAACATTTAACATGTTTAACAGATTTTTGTTGCCATCTCATTCAAACAGGGATCACACTTCCTCCATCCCAAGGACAATATATAAAATATAAATACAATATACAAATAGAAGTGTAAAGGAAAGATTGGGGTGAACTTTAACAGCAGGGCTTTTGGTTAAGAGTGAGTACCTGATGCTAACATAGGAAACAAAAAGAAGAGACATTTTTACCTTCAGCCCTTTCAATGACCCTACACATTACTAAACCCCCACACACTATAGGAATCACAAAACCAAGATCTTGTTCAAATGAAATTCTAATGGCTTTACTGAGAAAAGCCTTTTACCCTGTGGGTTTGCTATATATACTTTTTATTTGGTTTTATATTTTTTTTTTCAAACAGGTGGTTTATTTTAATTCATTCTTATTACAGAAATGTCTTTGTCATAAGGTACTTCTAGAACAGATAAGCACAATCAAATAAGTGCTTTTGTTTGCAGGATTAGTGAAAGAATTACTATTTCACAGGGGAAGAAGTGCTGCTGTAATTTTATCTTTAATTTTTCCAACATCCTTGACATTTAACCACGGTTTTAATATTATTATTATTGAATTGCAAAGAATCGGGGTGTTGAATTTGTATTGATTTTACATGGGTGCTTACATGAAGAAAGATGGCATATCAAACCTTTTCTAAATATAAATTTTCCCTTTTATAGTAAACAATACAGAATGCATTCTGTCAATACCAGCATTTCACTATAGCAGGAAAAATGTTACATTACACCACAAACTAGTAAAGAATTGAAGAATGTATCTGTATTCCATTTGTCTCTGTGGGCTACAAACTGAGATGCCACCTAAGAAGTTCAAGGAATTTGATTATACAAGCACCAAGTCTTCAACATCAGAAAAGCTTCATACTGAAGGGTGTCATTTTCTTTGGCAATTCAAAGAAGACAAGCATTGAAAAGATGACTCACATTTCATAGAATCATGTTTTGAAAGGTTTTGGGTTGGGAGAGACATTGAAGCCCATCCAGTTCCACCCCTGCCATGGGCAGGGACACCTTCCACTGTCCCAGGCTGCTCCAAGCCCCAATGTCCAGCCTGGCCTTGGACACTGCCAGGGATCCAGGGGCAGCCCCAGCTGCTCTGGGCACCCTGTGCCAGGGCCTGCCCACCCTCCCAGGGAACAATTCCTGCCCAATATCCCATCCAGCCCTGCCCTCTGGCACTGGGCAGCCATTCCCCCATTGTTCTATCTCTCCATCCCTTGTCCAAAGTCCCTCCCCAGCTCTCCTGGAGCCCCTTTAGGCTCTGGAAGGGGCTCTGAGTATTCCCTGGAGCCAGGTGAGCACCCCCAGCTCTCCCAGCCTGGCTCCAGAGCAAAGTGGCTCCTGCAAGTGCTTTTAAGTGTTTTGTCACACAAGGTCAAAATCAGGCCAGGTTTTGAATGGATTTGCAATTCTGAAGTTTTTTACAAAACAGAAACAATAATTCAAGGTGATCCTTTGGAAAAAAAACAAACCAAATCAACAACCTAGAATACTGCATTGCAATGGATTCTGGGCATACATCTTCTAGGTTTCATTACAAACCAGTTATTTTTACTTCAGACACAAGTCCTGCCCTGGCCTACAGGTAGTTGAGATTTTCTTGATCTAAAGATCAAAGTCAAAATCTAAAATTCATTGATGCCTCATTTTTAGGGTGGGGTTTTTATTGATAGGCAAATTATTAGAAGTTTACTAAAGCCATCAAAGGAATTGTTGTCACTGCAATTTATTATGAGATGCAGTGCAACTTCAGTATTGTTTTTTTACTATTTAATGGCTTGGACTTATATCATGAGTGTACAATTTTTTAAGCAACTCAAGCTGGTACCTTCCAGAAGGAAAACTGCTGATGTACAGAACTGCATGATGTCCATATGCCAGCATGGACCAGCTTTGCAAGAACATTTCCTGAAGCATCCAAATCAATTCAGCCTGTCCAAGAAAATTCAGCAACAACCACTTACCACGCTACCAAATAAGGAGAAGATATTAATTTATTTAACTTTTGAAAAAGATGGAGACAGTGTTGTTGAGCAAAACAGCGATTCTGTTTCCAGAGGTGAATGTAAACCCAAAACCTGACTCTACTGGTGTGCACTGGCAGTGATGTAGGAGATTTAAGTGGTTAGAAGGTGAATAAATGTCTGCCCTTATAGATGGCAGTGATTCCTAAAGGCTTAGGTCTGCTGGGTTTTTATGGCAGCCTGTTAAAGGTTTTTGCTTCCCCTTGTTTTTGCCCAATTACTCTGTGTTTATGTGGAATAACAATCTGATTTAGTATGCATTGTTGGCAAGCACTAAAACCACAGCTTGCACACCTAATTTTTTTGATGTTCCTCAGACTTTAAAGCTCTCAGGAGTCATGTAGAAGGAAGGAACTCATGTGACACTTTTTTGACATGAGGAAAGTACTCGGAGTCAGATGGCCCTGCTTTTAAAGGCAGCTTCTGCAGAGTTTTCTCAGTTTGGAATCAAATGCAACTGCTTGGAGGGCTGCTGAATAATGGGCTTCGTATACTGTGCTCTAATCAGTGGGAATGCAAGTGGTGATTAAAGCTCAGTGTTTGTGGGAATTACGCTGCCACGCTTTCTCAGGCATTCCAACGTGCCTGTGCCGTGACCAGGGAGCACGTTCACAGCCAATATCCATGGCTGCAGAACATGGCAGAGCCTGTCTGATCACAGTTTTAAAAGAAGTATCAAGAGCAGATCTGCTCTCGTTTCCAAAGCCCTAATGAGCGATTGTAACTATTACAGTACATAAAATATTCGTGCCTTTCATTGAAGCTAATGTCAGAACTGAATATTTAATCATGTATTTGCTTTTTTGCATAGCTTAAAGAAAGGTATTGCTGAATATAAATCTACAGAGATGAAAGGGCCAATAGTGTTTTTCCGACAATAAAGTCTGGGTATTATAGACCTGTTCTATTTTTTTGTTCTTACAAATACAGCTGGTATAATTTGCACAAAATGGAGATCAGGTATTCGTAGCCTGATCCAATTCCTTTTGCAGTCCTTTTCCTGCTGTCTGAATTTAAGTGGCAGTAGGACTTTAAAATCACCTACCATAGAGGTAAGTCCTCTATGGAACATTGATTTCCCCAAGATCAATTTTTTTTTTTTTTTTTAATCTTCTAAGTATCTGAGGACCCTTCAATTTTTATTTCTTCTTTGCCATCACTAAAGTGGGTATGTAATGAAAGCAAAAATGGGGATGAGGAATCAGGCTTTTAAAGGAAGCAATTAAAAATGTTTTGTATGGGGGACAGAAGGGTTTTCTAAGAGTAATAAGTATTTTGAGGGAATAAGCAACATATTTCTCAAGTGTGGCTGCACAGCAAAAAACCTAAAAGATTAGTTAATCTTTACTCATTCCCATGTCAGTTTAGCATTGCTTCCTCTGCACTGAGACTTCTAAAATAGGACATCTGCCACAAATTCTCCTTGGAGAACTAGTTCATGCACTAATCAATTTCCTCCTTCAGCACACATGTCCCTCTGAAAAACTTAGTCACAATATTAGTCAGATTCAGAAAGTCAAAGTTACGGGTCTTCCTTTTGTGATTAACAACATAGGTGAGGATTCACTGAATAAATTGAGGACCCCTGGAAATCAACATAAAAGAAAAGAAAAGCTTTATTGCTCTATCAAATGAGGCTAAAGAAATTAGAGTAAAAAGAAGCAGGCACCTCACTAATGAAAAAAAATAGAAAGAAATATACAACTTGACAGCCTCCTGTACGATATGCTTTTAATTCATTTCTTGTTCCTTGGACAAGGTGATAACACTGTTCCAGTTTAATCCAATAACCTATCTCCAAAATGATCAGTGTTCTTATTTCAAGCCTTGGCTCCTTTCTGCTTTGATTCGGCTCATATGGCTCCTACCCTTTGATTCCGTGCTCACCTCTTCTGCATGCAACTTGACCTTTTGCAGCTTTTGTCCCCCCTCCCACTTGCCACACTCCCTTTCTCCTCTCTCTTTCATCTTTCCACACATATTAACTCAGCAGGATTTTTGCTCTAACCTTAATTTTCCTGCATCCCAAAGCTTCACAGCTAAAAGGTTGCTGCTAATCCTCTTTCTATTTCTCTTTCTTTATAGTGTATTTTATTCATCCACTTTCATTTCCAGAAATACTTTGTATACATAGACATTTACTCAGACTTGTGTATTCTCTAGAAGAAGCCATTTTTCTAAGCCTTTTTTAATGCATTTTGAGGACCACCAGAGGTGACAAATGTAGAACCATATCTATACGAGGAAAATTCTTATTTTTAGCACATCATTAAAATTGTATGATATTCAGAAAAAATTGCATCCCAGCAATCAGGCAGAGGAAACCACTTCTGTTCACCATAGATGAGAAAGGGACATCCTGCTATCCTTGCAAATCAGACCAAATGAAGTGGACAGCACAGGGATGAAGTGCCAGGTTATCAGTAGCTGAACTCTGATTAAGCTAATTCTGCAGATCAGCTCGACTGAATCTGGAGGCTGGTCAGAGGGCAAAGGTGCTCAAACCTATTCTAATGTGGCACAGTGCCAGGGCCAAGAAACACTACCCCTGCTCAAGGACTTTAAGGGAAAGGCCTGCAGAAGTCTCCTTTGAACCTGCAGGCACTGTAGTTTCATTCACAGCTACAGATGGAAGAGGCAGGATAGTCCTGGAGGCAGAACTCTAGGAAAAGCAAGGCTAGAGCAGAAGTTAGAGTTTTTTGCACAGATGGCCACCTCCATAGTAAAGAGAACAATCCATGGGAGAGGATTAGCTTTGACCTTTTTCAGCATGAAGGGTAACGCTGGGAGAAGACTGGGAAGGGTGATTCCACAGTACCAAAGAGTTGGAACGTTTGCATTTTATTTTTATATACCATTAATGAAGATAATAGAGCAGAAAATGTTTTTTTCTTCTGTGGAAACTCAGTCTCCTGGAATCCACAAAATATTTATTGATCATAGCACTTCATTTCTAGTTAGGGGTTGGTTTGGGGTTTATTTTTTATCAGAATTTATTAACCATTTTGAAAATGACAGACATTAATGACGTGCATAAAATTCATATGCTCACTTGCATTAAAAGAAACCATTTTGTTAGGATATGGCTGTGTAAATTCTCCGGGAACATAAAATTCATTGCAATAAATTAAATGCAATATAAATAGTTCTTTTAAATGTATTAGAATGTGTGCTAAAGAAATGAGTTGTGTGCAATCCTACACCTACTGAAGTGAAAAAGCGAAATTCCCACTGTCAGCAATGAGAGGGTGATTCTGTCCCATCCCAAACAGGAATTTCATTGTCTCCTTCAAGTGTGATTTCTCACTAAATGTTTTGACATATGGAAGAACAAAAAACAAAACAAAACAAAACCAAACCAAACAAATAAAAAATTGTTCCCTTTTTTCCAGGAACTGTTTACCAGATGTGGAGAATTGGTTTCTCAGCTGATGAAGTTCATCCCCTCCCTGCCAGGACACCGGGATGGTCGGGGTGCACTTGGAGGAGGGCGTCCTGTGGGTCCCATTTGACTGTAAGTGGGACAGACAGGGCACTGCTCTGTGAAGTCTGGTGCAAAGCACCTGCAGAGGACTTTGTCACAGAAGTCAATTTGCCTTCCAGCTTTCAAAGAACAGCAAGTTGAATTAAAGCTATCAGGTTTTGTATCTCTTCTGATCTTCCCATTTTACTGTTGCATTTAAGCATATGCTTGTAAAACAAAAAGATACCACGTGGCAAATTGAATGCTATCTTAGAAAATAATTCCCCTTTGTGTTATTTGCTGCCTATTCTTCTTGCCAAGCCTTGTATCTAACATCTTTTTCAAAGGCTTTACTTCAGAGGAAATGCTAAATGTCTAATCCCCCATGCCCATCAAAAGGAGTGGTCCTCATATTAAACAAAGAGTTCCTCCTAATAAACTCCCATTTGGTAAATGCATGCTACTGCCCGTGCTTCTAAAATTAAACAATACTGACAGAAGTAACCCCAGAATGCACCCAGCCCTGCACAGGAGCTCAAGGGATAATCAGGGGACAAAGCTCTCATTCTTTAGCTTTGCTGCATCAGGTAAGGGTGGTTGTAGCCTGTGCTTTAGGCTGGATAAAGGCAAAGGCTGCTCAAATGTGTTCACACTTGCTCAGCTCTCTTCTCTCTAATGTCTGGTGAAGATGACCTCATGATGGGAAATTCATGAGAAGAAGATGAAGGAAAATCTTCTGAGGGACAGGACAGGAAACCCTTTAAGGTTATTATTGAAAGTTTTTCTACATCTTCCTTCTATAAGAAAGGAGAGAAGCTTCTAGTACCTAAAGTTTCAGTATCTTTTGGCCAAAAAAAATTTGATTTTCCAATAGATTTTTGTCATGAGCTCTTCAAGAATATATCAAAGGACTTTCACACATGCAGATCTACATGTTTCTCGTGTTCTGAGACCAGCTGATGTAAATGCACATATATTTTTTTCAGTAAAAAAATGTTAAGCAAATGTTTACAATTTCTTTTCCCCTTGAGCCTTTTTATAGGATTTAAAACATTGGTGTGCTGAAAGAAACATGTGCCTGATATGTCATGAAAATAGCTTTATAAAATCAAGCAGCACATCTACAGGAGCTGAAAGGGAACACTCATGGGTGTGTAATGTATGGTGAACACGGCCCTTTATCAAAACACTAAATATTAGCGTAGCACTTAGTCCAAGGTAAAATCTAGAAGTGTTCTAATGTAAGTGGAAATGAATTTAAACTGGAATATGTGAGTAGAAACATTCTGAGATATAGAAGACTAGAATTTGGATTTCTATCTGGAGATGTGAGCAGGGGCAGACACTCAAACATTTAAGAAAGTTTGGGAGCTGATGGCCGATTCTGTTCCTACTTTTTAGATTATCTCTTCTTTTCCCTTCAGCATACCTTGACCTTATAAATAAAGTAACTCCTTCAGTATATCTGAGATAGAAATACTAACTTTGTAGGTATTATTTCTCCATGAGGTATGATTAAGAGATTTTTTTAAATTTGTATTTCTAAGGGAATGCCATCCAAACATCCTCATTTGGTAGTCTTGTGATTAATTTTTAGTTTCTTGTTTTTGAATAAGCTACTATATACTCATTCTTAATGAACAGTAGAATAAACCCCTCTCTTTTCTTGTTATAAACTTGGAAATGAAAAATAAAACTAATGCTATTCCAACTGGGGTATGAAATCTTAGGCTGGGTTAGAGGTCACTATATAATCTGGTAGGCAGTTTAGATTAGAATAGAAGAGTATTTTGCTCCCCTTCCCAAAGGATTTAATTTTTTTAAGCCTTTAAGTCTAGATCATTTAAATATTACTGTTTCAACCACCAGCAGGTGGAAAATGCTTTTATTATTCTATTGAAACCCTCTGAACCTGTTGAAACAAATTATGGATGACTCTGATGATCTGTGGTGGTGCTGAAAAACCTGCAGATGTTTTATTTGTCCAGTTGTCTGTTCTGTGTGAATCTGTGCAAGGTCTGCACAAAATCACACATTAACCTAAGCATTTTTATGAATCAAAATACCTGTTGTTGTGGGAGGACAACCCTCCTCTGGCACTTCAGTCTTTGAAAAGCTGATCCAGACCGTGCTGGGTCAGATCCTGGGTTACTGTCTGCTGTCCAAAAGGCTGCAATGAATTCAGTTTTTCCTTCACAAGGGTCTGTGGGTCCTGCTGTGGGTTTTGATATCAGGTAGTAACAACAGTCTAAATGCTGGTGCTCAACAAAGCAGCACAAGATCACATTGTTGCAATGGCCTAAAAATTGCTGCTTATTAGAAGAACTCTGTGGGCATTGAAGAGCCCTGAGTGTCTGTGAGGCTGCTGGAATCAGAACTGTCCCAGCCAGCCCTGGTGGCAGCGGAGGCAGAGCAAAGTGTATCAGTGCCACCTCAAACACATTGATCCAATTACACAGGGGAGGTTCAGGTGCAGCACAGCTTCTGTGGCTGCTGTCACTTACAGACAATTCAAGGGCTGCTTTTTGCCCTTTTCCTTTTTGAGTCTACTTTTCTGGGGGGAAAGTCTGAACAGAAATATGTGAGTGAGATAACCAGTCTGAGCAGAGGAAGGAATCTGTTTGAGTACTTTGGTATGGACTCCCTGCCTTTCAGGGTGTTGGTTTGAATCAACATCCATCTGCCTGGAAAAAACAGGATTATGCCATTATATCAACACCACTGAATGCACCACAACATCTGAGGATATTTCTATCAAGCTGGACAGAGGAGATGTAAGTGCCTGGATCTCTCAGGCAGTCTTGTTATGCCACCCAAGCCTCCCGGGCATTTCACAGCAGTTTTACAAAAAAAATATTTCCATACCTAGCATACTGACAATTATTTTAATTTGTTTAAATTGGCATAGCCCTGTGGACAGCTTATTTAAAAGCTACACACACTGTTATGTGTTCATTCCCTAAAGGTATTTTTACTGCAGGCACATTTGGCATTGAATTAATTATCACTCTAAAATGTACTTTTGGAGTCAGCCTAGTTTAACTGGATGAAAAAGCTTTTTGTGGAAGAAATGGTGATTAGAATTTGGGGTCCATAATGGTTTACAAATGTCAGCTCCATTAGTCACTTATGGAAAGTGGGCTCATTCTACTGAAATCAACTGAAGTGAATCTCTAAATGGTATTAATTGAATCTACTTGTAGTTGTCCTTAGCATCAGGGGAAGCTCACAAACTTCTCAAATACATTTTTATGTTCTTTCTGTTCATTGCAGAAGGGGGTTCCATTACTTGCTTGTTTTCTAATTTAATTACTCTTTACTTTTCCTATTGACCTTTACTTTTTTTTTTTTTAAGTGCAGCTGGCATCTTTTTTACTGAAATCTACCCTTCCCCAAATTCTTCTCAAAGTGTCTTCTGTCTCACCACTTTTGGTGGCACTAATATCAAAAAATCTCTCCTGTGGGAGCAGGAGCAGTGCAGAGAGAGCCATTTCCTGACCTAATGGCCAGGTAGAGTCGCATCCTCGCTGTGGCTGAGCTCAGGTTCCAAGGGAGTCACAGCCTGAACAGTGTCCCTCTGGACAGCAGTGTGGATTAGGAGGCACTCTGGAAAGTTTAGGACACCCTGGCTGAGGGATGAAGCAGTTTGTGCAATTTGTTCCTGCGCAGAGATGTCTCTGTCTCTGCTTTTTCAGAACACGGACCCAGAATCATTGGACATGAATTAGAGAAGGGGCCAACATAGCATCAAAATGTATTGGCTTTGACTGCCATGGAATTGCACATTCACAGGAAATCCATGTTAACTCGTTTGTCCACTTGACTTGAGAATTCCTGGTTTATGACTTTATAATCTCTGAGTAATCATAGTAAAGGGTTTTTTTTTTCCACAGAGGACTTCCCCTCATTGGTTGGATTCTCCAGGGTGCAGCTCTGTGAAAATTTGATTTTGGTTCTCCTGATCATAGAATCATAGACTCATGGAATCATTCAGGTGGGAAAAGACCTCCACGATCATCAAGTGCAACTTTTGACTGCTTGTCAACTAAGCCAGAGCATTAAGGGCCACATCCACTCATCTGCTCACTTCTCACACCTCCTGGTGAGTCCACCACCTTCCTGGGCAAGCCCTTCCAGTGCCTGAGAACCCTCTCTGTGAAGAAATTCTTCCTGAAAAAAGAATTTGTGGACTGTGTGAGGGTTAATATTGTAAATGAGCATAAACACACTGCTAAAAAGCAGCCAAATAAAGCTTTATCTTTGGAAAATTTTGAGTTGCATCTCCACCATGCTCTATTCACCTCTGTCCTGTCCCTCCATGGAAATGCCAGAGCTGCTCAGCTCCAGAATGTCTTTTCAGAGTTGTTTTGCACAGGTGTTTCTGTAATTACGATACATTTGGAATAAATGTTTTGTTTAATGGTGCTTAAATGCATACTTCCATCTGTGACAATGGGATGGACATCAGAGCTCTGATGAAATGCCTTTGGAAACGAGGAGTGCCAAAAGAATTTCTTGCCTTCATCTGTGTCCACTCTTACTTTATTTGTACGAGGAAAATGCATCTGGGTTTAAGTTCAAGCACAGGAGGAATTAATGGAACCTATGAAAGCAAAGCTAAAAGAGAACAAAAGAGTGAAAAACAGAAATTTTCCACATGGCAACTTCCCGAATACCTGAATGTTAAATCAGACAAAATAAAGAGAAGTCTCATGACAAATTGAGGTTATGCTAAATAGTACAGTGAAACCATCAGGCTCGTGTTTGACAGCAGTCAAGAAAGTGCAACAGATATTTTGGACTTCCTAAAGCTTGCTCTGAGTCTGAGAACAAAACCAGAACAGATCCTGAGTGGAAAAATGTGTGGGTCATCCACATCTTGAGTGACTGTGCAGCTGTGGTTCCTTCCCTCAGAAGGACTTGTTAAAACTCAAAAGATTTCAGAGAGTGTGATCAAATGGCTTCCATCCATGGTTCTGCTGGGCCAGCTGAGGGTCCTCAATCCAGAGGAAAAAATCCATGATTCAAGAGAAATGAAGGGCTACAGAGCCATGACTGGAATGGAGAATGAGAATAAAGACCCATATTTGCCTTCTGTTGGAATATGAGAAGTGGAGGCTGTCAAAGCAAGTTAATGAAAGCCAGATGGAAAAGAGACAGAACAAAGTTGTTCTTCACACCAGAGGTTGCAGACACATGGAAATGTTTACTGAATGCTGTGGGTGAAAAACATTCATGTGAGCTCGAGAGACCAGACAGGAATGGGAAGAGATTTGTTGTGGGTTATTAAATGAGCAAACCACAACTGCCCCAGAAGACCTCCTGAGCCAAAGAAGGGTCAGAAACTGCAAGGAAGAGGAATGTTAAGGAAGGTATCATGATTGTTCTTGCTTTTTCCTAGATATCCGCTTGTGGTCCCTGCTGGAGAAAGAGCACTGAGCCAGTGGATGCTGGGGCTGAATCAATACAGCCATTCTAACTTTCACAAACTATTTATTGTGTGAGGTTGTTTAGGGAGAATCAGAGTGGTGGAGATCCACAGCAGCAGCCAAATTCCAAGCTATGCTTGGAATACTTTAAACCAACACAGGATTTATGGTTTGGGGTTTTTTTTCAGTAGTCTAAATGGCAGAAGAGAAATATGAGTTTGGAGAAATTAAGTAAATGAAGAATGGATTTTCTGAGGGAGCTGTTAGGATAATGGATATGCTCTTTGCTGTTTACAGCACTGCTTTTCAAATGTTTTTCAGCAGATCAGTGTGTCTGAATTAGTAATGATCAGAACTGATGTATATTAGCCATCAAATCAGTCTGGTATGGGAAATAATGTGTGTTTAATTGCATATATACTTTACAAAAGTGTGTTAAATTGTAGATAAATTTCAACTTCCACGGGCTTTGAGTATTAATCCTGCGAGCTTCAGTGTACTTCTGAACTCACCCCTTTCTAACGTTTTCATGCCATGACCAGGACCATGGCATGAATACTACATATTCAGCCTGTTCCATGGTTTTAAAGATAAAGGCTTGGGAACATCCTCTTAGAAAGCTGTTTGAATACAGGTGATTGCACTGGGGAGCATCCAGGCAGTGGGATCAGGAGGTTGGTGCTTTACCCTGAAGGAAAATCAAGTTTGTAGCCATCAAAATAGGAGCCAGTCATCCCATCACTGGCAGGGGCTCTCAGCCCTTCCACTGAAACTCCATTATTGTGAAGAAAAAAAAAATAGAAAGCAGATATTTTGTGGTAGAAGATGGTTGAGAACATTGAGGATACTGTGGATCAAAATCTCTCTGCCACAGAATGAATTTGTAGGGCCTGCTCCTTGATTATACAGTAGGAAGGGATATAAAGAGTTAGATGTAAACAGTATCAATTGCATAAACACAAACCCAAGTTATTTACCAGAAATCTCCAGATCATTGTTGTCAAGTGCATTTGTGGTCACAGGAACCCTGCATTTACCTTAAAAATCAGCTTTTCTCTTAATGCATTAATGCCATCAAGGTGCATAAGATCAACAAGCAGAAATTCTGACTTACATAGCAAGAGGAAAAAGGTCTCAGCTGGGATAATGTAGCCTGATGTTTCGAAGTCTAAGTATTAGTTTCAGACTTGGGAGTAATTCCATCCATTTGCTTTCTATGTCAAAACAAACAATTTACTATGCCTGTTTTGGTCGTTCATTTTTCAGGGGATGTTCTGTGCTTCTCAGCTGGCTGTATCTCGGTCATAAAATGCCCTCTTCACATCTGGATTTTTGTTTGGACCTACCAACAGAGGCAGAGTCTGTGATTTTTTTTTTTTTTTAGTCTTTCTTTTACACCTTTCAGTTTTGTTTTTGTTATGTTTTGCCTCTACTGGCTCCTCAGTCTCAAGTGAATAGAGCTAAGGTAGCACCGTGTGTGCGTGTGCTGCTACTGAGCTGCCACATTACATCCTATTTCTGCTCCGAGATCAGGGTATGAGGCAATTGGGATATTCCCATGTGGAATCTAGTATAGACTATTCCCTGGTTTTGGTAAAATCAATCAAAAGGAATGTGTCTTACAATAGCATCATACCAATATATAGACAGCTGGGTAATGCACGATTGGGTTAAATATAAAAACACCAAAACAAGCAAACAAAAAACCCTGAAACGAAAACCACCAAAACTTTCTTCTCGACCACACAATTTTTGGACTAAGTTGACATTTTAGCAAAGAAACCACTGGCAGATCATTTGGTCTTTTATTTAGTGGAGACTTTATAATCGTCTATATTTGTCAGTGGACAAAATTAATTCAAACACTACAGCTTTGCTTATGTTTGAATGAGAATTATTTCTTCTTTTTAGCCATTTTGTGGCTTTTCACTATTATGACAAGGAGTAAAAATAAAACAGTGTTTTCTTATCTGATGGCACAGACCTTTTAATCAAACTTTAATTTGTCTCCTGAGCCTAAGCTTCATTCACAGCTCTATGTTCAATTTAGCCATGGGCTCAACCATCTACTTTTTTTTTTAATAACTGCTCTCAATTCCACCTAAATGCCCTCCTATGGATCATTTCATTGTGGCTTGGCTTCTCCCTTGCTCTTTTCCTTCAGAGTTGTCTTTTCTCTCAATTCCACCTAAATGCCCTCCTATGGATCATTTCATTGTGGCTTGGCTTCTCCCTTGCTCTTTTCCTTGAGAGTTGTCTTTTAGCTGAGGCTTGGGCCTTCTGCCTGCCACTGCCCTTCTGAAAAGATCATCTTTGATTCACTAGCAGATGATGCCTTATCATGATAGTTCAGCCATTTTCATATCAGGTTTTAAAAAACAAACCCACAAAACCCCAGTAATCACCACCACCCCCAAACCCATAGAACTTTCTCTTCTCTCTAATTTTCTCATTGGAATAATAGGGATAATTACAGTTGCTTTAGGTGATGTCAATGCAGATGCCTACTTGGCTTTGTTTGCACCTTATATTCAAAAATATTTCACATTATTATTAAGGCAGGGAAAAAAAACCCAGTGCAAATGTAATTTAAATGAAGCAATACTTTTGAGAGTTACAGGAATAGCACTGAGCAGCTCATTGTGCCAAACTGAATTGCAAAATGTAGTGTACAGTTTTAAGTAGCCTTATTGCAGCACAGCACTTTCAGAACTTTGGAAAGTGAAGATTTAAGGTGAAATTTAATATAAATATAGTATTTCTGCTTCTCCTCAGCCATATCAGCAGTGGAAAGCAGAAATGCAGCTGCAATTATAAGCTGCACTTGCAGCTTGAAGTGTAAGAACATTTCAGCTTCACCTTGAAAAAATGAAATCATGCTAAAGCTGGCTCTTCTCCACAACGATATGGCTTTACAAGAAAAGCTTTCACACAGCCAAGGCTGTGCAGGACTGACGGCTGTGCCACTCAGCCAGGCTGAGACGAGAGCAGGGTGTGAAGAACACACAGAGCAAACATTCCCTATGCAAATCCTGGAGTTTTGCATTTTGCCCTGTGCCGTGTCCTGGTTTCTGTTCCATCAAGTCCAATGAAAAGTCTTCAGACTGAAGACAGACAAAGTAGAAGAAAGGCTGGGCTCTCACACTTTTCTTCAGGAAAAGATTGAAATTCAGTTTCATCCTTTGGCTAAGGGGACTGGAATACCCATGACATTGTGTGAGAGGAATATTTCAACCACCTGAGCTTGGTATTAGAACTGAAGTTTCTCTCAGTCCCTCTTTTGGGGATGTTCCATTCTGAATGTTTTAATTTGAATTAACAGTGCAAATGTAGTCTAGTTTAGATACTCACCTGGCTGGTTGCAGTGCATATGTGAGATGAAAGTTGACCTCTGTCAAGGAAGAATTTTTGTTTTACCAAACAGGCTTCTGGGAGCCCTGACCAAATACCTTGATGAGAGATACCCCTTGAAAGAGGTGGAAATGAGACCAGAGCTCCTATATTAAGTGTCTTTTCAAATGAACCAAGACTATATAGCAAACTCAAAATCCTATTAAGAACAGAGATGACTGAAAAGATGTGCTTTGTGTGTTTGTTAAATGAAAAAAACTCTACAAACTATGAACATTACAAGTAAACACGTATTGTTATGCTCCAAGTCCTTGCACTTATTGCCTTAAAACTGAATTGTTACGTAGAGTCACGTGTGCCTTTACATCAGCTGTCCTCTGTCATTTCAGTGCTTGTGGGATAAAAAAACCCAGAGGGATAAAATGGCAGCAGAGACAAATTTCATCCACATATGAGTGCATGCAGAACCTTCTCCATTTCCCATGCAAACTGCTCACTGGCAGCTTTGAATTCTGAAAATCTCTCCTTACATTTACACACACATTTACAGAACTTCTACCTCAGCACAGGGGGGCTGTGACTTGTCCCCTTTCCTGAGGAGTGCAGTGATGGAAAACATTGTGTGTGTGTGTGTTGGGGGCAGGAAGTTGGGATGCTGAGAGAAACAGGAGTCTTGTGGCATCTTGTCTGCAGAAGATAACAAACCAATTTCCTATTTGCAAGCTGAGAATTACAGGCTCGGCCAGGAGTGATACAAGTAGCAACTTTTAATTTGCTGCGCTTTCAGATTTTCTTTTTTTTTTTTTTTTTGTCTCTCCCAGACAGAGACTTCTAGGCAAACACTTGAGGACATGTAAGAGAATTACACTTTTAATATTATAGTGCTCATTATTTTAATTAATGGCTACGAGAAGTTGCTTGGAGACAATTTTTTAAACTTCCTGAAATGATCGTTAATATTTGATGAGAGGAAGAACACTATCTCCTCGAGTAATGAATTGGTGTGTTATGAAACCCTGTATCTGCATGCT
The DNA here is from genome assembly GCF_000691975.1 of Corvus brachyrhynchos. NCBI lineage: Eukaryota > Metazoa > Chordata > Aves > Passeriformes > Corvidae > Corvus > Corvus brachyrhynchos. The sequence goes on from NW_008238440.1 coordinate 1,184,861, forward strand.
TCCTGGGCAAAATGTGCTCCTTGCTTTGGCTCACACTGCTCCCAAGGGGCTGGAGCCTCCACTGGAGCTGGGCTTTCTACCTGCACACAATGGAGCTGCTGCTTGCTGTGTGGTACCTGTGCCACACCTTTCTGAAGGGGAAGCTGGCTGGTTTAAAACATGCCCTGATTTTGAAAAGTTGGTGTTGGGTGTATAGACAAAGTGATTTATGTGTTCTGGAATAACTTGGGCAGTGAGAGATTGAGCCAGACACCCGAGGCACCAGGGTCTTGTAGCTGGGCTTCTGTGGGCCTGCCAGAGACAGGACAAAGATTTCCTTTGCTTGGTACCCAAACATAAATACCTTTGAAAACCACAGTCCTGTGGGATTCTTGCAGTATGTGCAGCTCTTGCACTCGTAACCAGCTAAATCCACATGGAATTATCAAGATATAAGAGGTCATTAAGAACCTCAATGCAAACTTGCAAGGGCCAGATTCCACTGCTCTATTCACTCTTCAGTTGAGGTTTCTTTGTTTCTGTCTTTTCTTTTAAACTTTTCCCATTGTTCAGATGGTCCTGTGTGGGAATCTTCAGTCTCTCAGTCCTCCAATATCTGCTTAAGTGTTTCACTTTTGTCAGGTATCCATTGACTGCCTTACTGCCTTATTCCCTTCTCTCCATTCTTGGTCACCTGTTGAACCAGCTTGTTTAGTGCTCCTCCTCCGGTTTTCTTCCATTTTCTATAATGCATAATTCATTTTCAAATAATAAAATCCTTAAATATCCATGAAATAAACTAACATTTTGTCAGTGGACTATGCAATATGGCTGTCTTATACAAAACCTATAAGGAGAATAGCTGATTTCAGTGATCATGTGTGGAAATTCAGGCAGGGACCTGGGTCATAAAGTCTTCAACTTAGACAGCCACCTTTTGCCTTTCAGGGGTGGTGAAGAAGAAAAAGCATAAACTATGCATACCCATATCATTTGAGCAAGGGAAATACTCATGTCCCAAATTATCAGTCAAGGAAGGCAGTCAGGTTCTTTTTGGGTTCAAGGTGGTGTCTGGGCACTCAGAGAACCTGGAAAAGGTGTCCAGTTCAGAAGATTAATCAGTTCAGTTAAGCTGGGCATCCAAATTTGGTGCTGCCCAGAATCTGTAACTGTTTTCAGAATAAATCTGAGTACACTTTGTTATTTTCAGTATTTCCTATTCATTCAGTGTTTTTGAAATGAACCTTCATTTTCAGTTAACCAGCTAGATTTCACAAGACAAAAATAAAGAAAAATTTTAATTTATTGTTGTCCTCTTTTAATAACAAGATTTTATTGTTTGTGTGAAACACACAAATAATGACTACACAAGATAAAAGGAATGAACTGAAATGAATACCTGAAAATTCTTGTAAGGATGATCTTTAATATTTCTCCAAGTCATTTTGAACTAATAAGTTATGGTTGGTGTTTTGCTACTGTGTTGGTCTCAGTGGACATAATTAATAGCGAAGTTGTTTTTCATTTTTAACAAGAATATTTTCTACTGCCCCTGAAAATGAGGGCATTTTTTCTAATTAATAATTCTCTCTGTTTAAAAGAAATAATATTCAGTTATAATAATGGCCACATTCTTTGCATGACTGGAAGGCAGCTGCTTAGCATACTGTGAAGTCATATCTCCAAAACACAATTCTGAATGAAATTCTAAGCTGCTATAAACAGGCATAACTTCATTAAGTTGAGAGGAATTATGTTTGCCTGCTGCAGTCTTGAGATGGCCTTTATTATCATTCGAGATATTAAGCATAGCAGAAAGTCACTGACTTTCTTGCTTTCAAAAAGCTTTAGAGCCTTTGGATGTACTGTAAACAAGAATGGGGTAGATTGGCAATTTAAAATTGTCTAATGGCACCATTTCACCCAAGGTGTATTATTAAGCAACACAAAGAATCTTTGAGGCTGTGCAAGGAACTCTGGAGTCATCTGTGCCTTTGTTGTGTGACATGGTGCAACTCATGTAGAGATTCATTTTGCTAATTACGTGGACAAAAAACTGTGGTGGGGAAAACAAAAGACTATTTCTCATTCAGTTAAATCTATCATTAAAATGTTTTTTTCAGGACTGTAGTTCTCTCAGCACTTTTGTAAGAACTGCTTGTTCTCACTGTGATTTGAAAGCAATGTAAGACAAAATCAAAACCTTACCCATTAAAGAAGACCCCTTCCCCGGCCCCATCCCCATCCAAGGGGGCAGATTTACTCTGTCTGTGTGCAAATCAAGAACTGGTTATGCAGTCAGCCTTGGTGTGGATTTACTAACCTTTCTGAATTTGTTAGTTTTGTGAGGGGGTTAAGAAAAAAAGCAGTTGAAACATTTTGATGAGGAGAGAAATAAAATTTTTGTCTTGCCCTTTTCCAAAACCCATTAAAAAAAAAACCAAAAACCTTGAAACAAATTATTTTTTTCTAATTCCTCGCTACTGAATATTCTCTGCCCTTCATGCCTGAGGTGTTACAGGTGCTGTTCCATCTAATGACTGTCTGAAGTTCTGGCACCACCCTGAGCTGGCAGGAATCTCCTGACACTTGGCCAGGTTCACTCTGGTCTCTGGAGGCTGTGCCTTGGCCAGGTTCACTCTGGTCTCTGGAGGCTGTGCCTTCACCAGGCTACAGCCATGGGTGGAAGAGCACTGAGTGCTCTGGAAAGCTTCTCCCTGTGACAGTGGCAGTCTGGAACTGCCAGCTTCAGCAGAGGCTGGGATGGAGTAGTTTCCAGCCTAATGGGGCAGGCTTAAGAGTTATGAAAAGATGGATATGTTTTGAGAAAATCTGCCTGAGAAGTCTCAGGTTGCTTGGACCTAACTTTATTCAGCCCCCGGCAGCTCTCCCAGCATTCAAGCTGCTGTGCAGGCAGTGTCCCACCCTGTGCCACTGCAGCAGGACACCATAAAGAGCACGTGGCTGTCACTGGGAAGAGGGGTGAATGCCAGGTAATTGTCCGTGGCACCAGTCTCTAACATAACGGCCTGGCACACATTATTGCTGGGAGTTCTGCACTGACTGTAATGGATTTTTGATCAGTCCCCCAAAAATAAAAACGACAGAGAGATGAGAGGAGAGAACAAAACATGAAAAGCAGGCAAGTCTGACAGTAGCAGAAGAGTCTCTGCTGAAGTCTGAGCACTGAACTATAGAAAACCCTCACCGAGTACCCTGCATGGGCTCACAGCTGAAAAATATTTACCGAGTGCATTTAACCAAATGGATTTAAGTATACAGAATCCATTTGCAAAATGTCTACAACTATTGGGTAAATTGAGCTCATTGTTTGTATGGTTGTCTCTGCAATCAAACTGTAATCATGTGTAAACTGTGAGCAACCATGTGCAGTTCATATGCAATTATTTACAAACTGGTTTTGTGAAATCCAATTGTATTACCAGTGGTAATGAACTTCAGTGTGTAATAGGTTTTTTTTCAGCATCTTTAAAATGCTTCAGTGCCTTTCTTCCTATTTTAAGCCCTTCTGAATTTAAAAATAGATTAATAAATGCTACACATTTCAGGATTACCTTTCATTTAGAGATGAAGTTGATGCCACAAAATGCAGTGCCTTGCCATAGCTTGCTTTTTGCCATGCATACTTGATCACTCCAGCTAAACCTGGGGTTTGTATTGTAACTCAGAGTAGCAACTCTGTGGGCTGATAAAACAGTGAGAAAAGTTTTAAGCTGTGCTACTTTCTTTTCAAGGCTGCTAAAAGGTGTTTATTATTGTTTGCCTCCTTCCCAATCCATAAGCCTTTAAACCTTGAGCAGTCAGTCAGCATAGCTTTGCAGGTGGTGAGAACTGAGCAGCATTAAAGCAATTTCTTTCAAAATTCCTCTTTCTACTTTCTCTAGGAAGCAAGTCACAAAAACTTCGTGGAGTTGTGAAGCCAAATGAAAGTTTCACTTTTGAGAGGACCTCATTATTCTCCTCTTTACTGCTTAAAGCATATAACTGCTTTAAGCTTTAATGCCATATCACCAGAGAAAGGTGTCTCCAGCCCATAAACACATAACAGTGCTCTCTGATGGGACTTCTTTTCCATAGTTTCCCCATGCCTCATAAAAAAGAGCAAAATTCACACCCTGAGACTTATGTCTCAGTATCACAGCTTTCACTGACATTCCATGTACTGCAGATCAGAAGGTGGCAGGAAGGTGTTGGAGTCGTAATTTTTGGAAAGGATGATTCTTTAAATTCTGAGGGTCCTTCAGACTCTGCCTTCTGGAAGCTGCTGAAGCCAGGTCAGTCAGCTTTTTCCCTCCCTCACAACTACCATGGCTGTAACAAACAGTTCAATGAAGAGGTAAGAAAATAAGCAGAATTTTTTTCCCTGCGTGAACCAATCAGCTGTGGATTTCTACAAAGAAATATTTTCCCTGTCCTAGAAATAACCATCTGCACTAAGAGAGAGCAGTCAGAAGAGAGAACCTGGAGAGGAATGCGGGAAAAAATATGCTAAAGCGCAGTCTGAGAAAATATTGGTAAATGTTACATGAGAAAAGGAAACCAAAGTCATCCTGATACTAAAATTCTGAGTAGACAAAGCTGTGCCTCTTCTGAGCTTCTTAATTTAAATAGTAGTTGCTTCTTTCCTTTCATGAGTATATAAGTTCATTCTTGTTCTTCCTCCCCAGAAATTTGTCTGGTATGTCTTCAAAGAAAAATGTCACAGGACAACAGTCTGCTGCTAGGGGGAAAATGTCAAGGTGAAGCCTGGCCATACATCATCCCTAAACGCTGAGGCACGAGGATTTCAAGGGGGAAGGTATTTATCATGTGATATTGTTCTATTACAATGACTCTATATTTCTGTTGTGCCAGGTGATGGATGCACGCTGGCTGCAATCACTCTTCTCCTGCAGCAGTCAGTGCTTCACTGTGGCTTTGTTAAACAGCTGCACCCACATCGACTGCGGCCACAGGCACGTGCTGGCCACAGCCAGCCTGGGAACAGCACAGCCCCCAGTGCCAGGGCATGCAACCAGGATTTACTCATTAACAGACAGCACAAACATGAGGGATGATCCATCACACTGCTGAGCAGCTCTCCTAAAAGCTTGTAATAAAGATTATTTGACAACGTGGATGCACATCTTGTGTGAAGCACAGAAAACAATACACAGGGAGTGACTGCAGTTGGGAGCTGGAACTTTGTTTGGGGAAGGGTGAGGGGTGTCCTGAGTGCTTCATCTGTCAGAGGCTGGGTTCCAGCCCTGCCTCTCCTCTGAGCAGGACAAAGAACAGTTCTGGTCCCTAAGTGACATCAGGAGAGCTGTGTGACACAGACAAAGCTGCACTTCTTGTCACAGTCATGTGCTCAGGACCATCTCACTGGAGTTTTGAGGGGGGGGGGTTTAATTTGTTTTTACAGGAACAGGCTTAACCCTGCTTGATCAGAAATGGAGGTAGAGCTAGAACTGACCTACCTACCCCTTTCAGGTGCCTCTGGTAGCCAGACAGTGTTGATGTGAACTCCCAGTCAGTCTGTAAAGTCTCAGTGACATCAAAAAGGGTGGTCATGCAAATAGCCCAAGAAGCTACTTACCTAAATAAGCTTTCCTTCATTAGGAAGTAGGAAAAAAAAAATGTAGCAAAAGAGAAGAACTTGTAGAAATCTCATTTTTTTTTTAATCGGCTTTTTTTTAATGAACAAAGATGATGAAGAGATCTGATTTTTGTGTGAGCACCTATTTGTCTGTGTAAGAACATTTATTCTTGTCTTTGAGTGCTTACTAGTCCCAGAATCACTTGCAAATTAGAGTTTGTACTAAAATTCTCTTATGTTTCTGCTAGTACCCATAACCTTGGAAACAAAATATTTTTATTTCAGACACTCATCAATATAAATGACTTAACATTAATGTTAATATAATGCCAAAATTTCATAGTACACAGGTATTTTCATTAATAAATGGGAGACTTTGTAAATGTGATTAAGATCCTTCCAGTTGGACTGGAATCAACTCCATGCACCTGTGGAAATATCTACACTTTGTTTTTACTCACTAAGCTGTAACTGTGCCTAATACAGTTTTTACAGCTTTGGGTACTTTGCTATGGAAAATCTTGACCATTTTTTTACCTTCCCAAGGCATGGTTGGTTGAGATTTGGGACTTCAGATAAAAATGCTCTCGGCACAATTTTGGGGGATGGTGGGAGTATCACTGAGCAGAATGAAACAGAGCACAGCTGAGAGTGAATCTGAGGATTTCATTCCTTCCTCCCTGCATCGGCTTCAGTGGGTTTTTACTCTGAGCCATATTGTAATTGCTAATTGTTCCCCCATAGCACAGCACTGCCGGCTCCGCTGAGCACTGCAGACATGGCTCTGGAGGCGCTGCCTGGATGGGCAATCTGGTGTGCCCTGGGAATGCATCCATAGCATCCTTCTCCCAGGCAGGGAAAGATGCCTTCCTTCTCTAAGTTAGCCACTTTTTTTGGCTGGTCCTGTGTATTTGCAGAGTGTTTTAGCTGCCACGTATTGTTCTCCTAGCAAACAATCACCAAATAAAGTAACTGCAGAGAGATTTTCAGGGAGCTTTCCTGTGGTTTCCCAAACCCACTTAGCCAGGAGTACAAGAGAGGGTGAAATGTTTCTTTGTCTTTATTGCCCCCACTGTTGTTCAAGTCAGGACAAGCTACGATTTTGCCGTGTGTAAAAATCATGCACTGACTACCACAAAACTGAAATGGGAGTATTTAATTTCATTTAGAAGTGACCTTGCTGCAGAGGCCTTGAAATCTACCAAAATATGCATTTCTATCATCCTTAAGAGATACTGGTCTTAAGTAATTTGATTGTAATGGAGATAATAGGAAAACGATTTGAATCTTCGCTTTTGCAGAGGTATGTTTGACTATTATTCTGCCTTTCTACGTCAAGAGCTCATTCAAAAGCAATATGTGGAATGGACTGTTCAAGAAACAAGGTCAGTTTGTTTTATTTCAACAACATTTTCAGGCAGCTGAGCTGATATGGCTCCTGTAGTACTGCTCCTTTTGTCCCAGTGCAAGGAAGGAGGTAGACAATTTAGGGTAGGGTGTTTTCCTAATACCATGCATTTTCTTCACTTACAAATTTGGAAAATATTTGCAAGCACTTAATCCATCTTTTGATGGCATAAATTAGTTAGATATAGTAATCAAGATAAAGTAAGTATATGGTTTGGACTTTCAGGCTAGATTAAAAATATGATGACTCAAAAACTCAAAATGAAAATCCTGTAAATACTCACTTGGACTTCCAAAAATTTTGACATGTTCTCTATTTACAAGTTAACTTAAATTTAGCAGCAAAGACTCATCTGTCTCTGAGACTCTTGTTTTAGGTGGGATCAAGCTCCTTCTGTCCTGCTGTACCTGTACAGACTAAACTGCAGATAAAACACACCCTCACACAGCCTCCCCTTTAAACCCCATCATTGTAATCAGGTGAATTGCCAGTCCTTAGAATCAGGCAAAAGCTTGTGCAACTGGAAAAACTTTTGGTTTAGGACTTGATCTCAGTTAGAAGTGTGAATCAGAGTTCTGGAAACCAGGACTGTCCTTTTGGCTGCAGGCCACGTTTGTAGAAGATTAAGAAATAATGAAATATGTCGCTTTATTCTGCCAGAACATTTCAGAGCAGCTTTGGGTGCAAATTCTCATCCTTTGTGTTTGTTCCTGATTAGTGGAAGGTTTAAAGTGTCATAAAGCAAATGAGACTCTGGTCCCCGGGCCAGGCTGAAGATTTCAATGAGATACATTACGTAACTTCATATTTTTCATCTTGGTTTTTCATGTCACATGAAGAGATGTTGAACTTCTAACTTTCTGAAAGGAGGGTATTCCTGCACTCTTTGCTTCCCTATATCTTTGCACAACACATTTTCAGTCCCACTGGTCTGGCACCAATTTCAAGAATATGTTACTTACATTCATTTTTTTGTTTTACCACATGCTCTCTAAGGAATTTTCAAGCTTGCAAGACTATGAAACTATAAAAATGAAAAAGATTGGGGAGTTTTAGGCTGTATCAAAGGTACTTTTCATGGCTTATGCTCTCTGAAAGTCATGCACAATCAGGTTTCAGACAGTGCTCAAATATATCTGGAGTCGGTATTATACCACTGACTTCATTATCAGCTGTTGAGTCCCAGGGTGGCAAAAGGAGGCCACATCTTTTTGCTCATACAGACATCTAAAAATATTGGCTATTGTGGGGTTTCATTTAAATCACACCATGGATGAACAGGCAGCCTGGAAAAATAGATTTATTTTGTCCATTGGTGAGTTACAATTTTGTCGATTTTTCTGGGAACTCTTGACCCACTGTTCTTGTTCCTCTTGCCAAAAGAGGATGAGTGCTCTGGTGTTGGCATTTGCTGGACCATTATGTCAGAAGTCAGGAGAAATGTGGGGAGCAGTAAATCTTGATTTCTCATTGGAGTAGAGTTAGTAGAGTTGATGATTCAGACCAGAGTTTTCAATCTCAGGAGTTGTTTTAGGGGGCAGGACCACATCTGTGTGGTTGTGGAAGGGGTGAGACTCCCCTACTCTGAGGGGATGTTCACCAGAGTAAGGTCTGACTCTCAGCACCTGAGCTAGCTGCTTGGGATTCAGATTTAGGTGCTAAAAGAGGGACACTGGTTTTCTCCTGAGTCCCCGTTTCCACCTATTTCTCTCTGCAGGACAGCCCTTTACAAACAGGACCTGGGATCACAGACTCAAAGGTTGAAAGGAGAAGGGACCTCTGGAGGTCTTCTTGTCACACCCCACTGCTCAAGCAGGGTCACCAGTATCAGATAACTTTTGAATATCTCCGAGGATGGAGACTCCACAACTTTCCTGGGCAACCTGCACCAGTGCTTGGTCACTTTCACAGTTAATAGTGGTTTTTGATGTTCTAGTAGAACCTCCTGTGTTTCAGCTTGTACCCATTGCCCTGTCACTGAGCACCTCTGGGAAGGTCCTGGATCACCTTCTGTACCCCCTCCCTTTAGATCTTTATGGACATTGAAGAGATCTCCCAGTCCCAGCTCTCTCAGCCTTTCCTTGTATGAGAGAGGCTCCAGTCTCTCAATCGCCTCAGTGCCTCTCCACTGGACTATTTCCAGTAGCTCTGTCTCTCTCTTCTGCTGGGGAGCCCAGCATTGGACACTGATTTCCATGTTTAATTCTCATTTTTAGTGTTGCTATGAACGCTTTATTTTTCCCCTCAGGTACACATACACATATTGTTTTCAGGAAAAAATCTAAATATTCACATGGAAAATGCTCTCAGCCACAAGGCTGCCAGAGCTCCAGGAGCATTTGGACAATGCTCTCAGGGATGCACAGGGTGGGATTGTTGGGGTGTGTGTGCAGGGACAGGAGTTGGACTGGATGATCCTTGGGGGTCCTTCCAGCTCTGGATATTCCGTGATTCTGTGAAATGAAAACCAGTTTAGATAATGGCAAACACCCAAATTTTTACAAAAGCTGTGCCCCTGTTAGAATGGAATTCTGGGAAATTTAATAAGCTTTGGATGTTATAGCAGATTAGTTTGAATCAATGAAAAAATTAGCATTTTTCATGGCACATGGATGGAGCAGAACAATTTATCTCCAGCTTTTTGGCCTGAGTACAGGAGTGCCTTTTCCATCTGATAGGAACTCTTTGAACACTTGTTCTGACTTTGGGGAAAAAATCCTCTTTAGACTCTCCAGTGGTATCTTCAACAATGAATAATTAATTTTTTGGAGTGAAAAATCATTGTAATGGAATTGACCTTTCCCTATAGCAATAGGTTCAATCACTTCCATCTGTCAGAAGCTCTTTGCAGGATTTTAATTAATGGTGGGAAATGTTTTCTCCCCATGTCAATGTGTTATTTAGAATCCCAAACACCTGAGTGCTTCATAAGATTCTGGCAATACAATACAAAAAAAGGAAAAAACACCAAACCTTCTGAGATCAGGACAGATTTCCTAGGGAAAAATCTGGAAAGCAGTAGAACCTCTATCTTCTCCCAGTTGGTCTTGAAGCCAGAAAATAATGACAAATCATCAGTCTTCCTCAGCAGGCTAGGAACTGATGAATCCAGCTTTCCAAAGAGCAGCTTTGCAGCAACATGGCCACATCCTTTCAGAGAGCTGTGTGAATTACATCTATATGAAAATGGCTTTTTTTTTTGGCCACCCACATCCTAAAACTGATAGTGTTAGCAGGAGCAGTGAGTGGACTGCTGCCACAGAGCTGCAATGAGGCCTGGCTTCACCAGTCAGCTGCACAGATCCTGCCTTTGTCTTCTTGCCTTGTCAGCAGTGCCTGGAGGGCAGGCACACACTCAGGGATAGCTCATCCCTTCCTCTTGGGCAGCAGAGCAGCTCAGCAGCAGCCCAGAGATGTCTTGGGCACAGGGAGTGAGCTGGGAGGTCACTGCTGGCTGGGCAGCACAAGGCAGCAGGCCTTCCCAGGGCTACATGTTTTCCTGTCTCTTCAAAACCTGCAGGCAAGAACATTTCCTCATGGGCTCTGTGAATGTGCCATGTCACTGCCGCGGGTGCTGGAGTGTAAATGCCACAGAGCTGCCTCCAGAGCTCTTGCCTGTTGAGGTTAAATGGTGAATGTGATCTCCCCCTTGCTCACACTGCTCTTCCTGCAGAGCAAACCAGATGACTTATGGCTATTTCAATATCAGTGCTGCTCCCCAGCTTTCTAGTAGTTCATTATCTTTGCATTTTAGCTAAGATTACTTAAATTTTCACTGCAGCTTACAAATGTGAGTGAAAACAGAGCCCCTAGAGATGCCCTCTAGACAAGCCCAGCTGTATTTGCAGGCTGCAGCCCTGTGGTGGGGCTGTCCCTGCAGTGGCCCAGCGGGGCTGAGGGCAGCCTGGCCATATGCACTGGCCATGCTGTCCCGGGGAAGGCGCAGCACGGACAGGGCTCTCTGCTTTCAGGGGGGCTCTGCTCCCTCATTAGCTCTGCTCACACCTCGGTGCTCCCCTCCAGGCACGACCCGCAGCTCAGCCTTGGCTGGGAGAGGTGCCTGAGCTCTGCCTTGGGAGCTGCGCTTGCTAAAGTCGAGCTGGGAGCGTAACAAGGCAGTGAGGAGGGTTTAGCTCAGACCCAATTTTAGTTCTCAAGCATATAGCAGCAGTGCTGCCAGCCTTCATTACATCCACAGACAGATGGTCTGGACTGAGAGACCAGCAATTAATGTACAATGTGTTCTTTGTTGGCACTTACCACAAAGGCATTTTTTTGTGTGTGTAAACTGTCTCATTCTTAAAACTTATTTTGTTTTGTGACTCTAGTGCCTATATGGAGCTGGAGGGAAATAACAATTCCATGTAGGCACTAAGTGGAGGAGTTGTCCTCTTTCTCTCAGCTTTCATTCAACATTCTAATTACTGAACATAATTTTTATTTTTGAAATACTCCTTGTTATGGCAGTCATTTCTGCCTAATGTATCTTCTGCATTAAAATGAGTTATTTGCCCCTTAGTATCCCTGTTAAATTGGGAATTTTATAATTCCCATCAGGATCTCCTGCATGGGAAGGAGAAATTTAAGTCATTGGAGTACAGGCATGCATTGGGTCCAGATGTTTGCCTGGGTGAGAATCACTGAAGTTTTGCAACCTAACAACTTTTCTCATTACTTTTTTACATTATTTTTATTCTCCAACTTATAATCAGACCCTTAATTCATTCACTAAATAGAATCCAACACGAAATGAGCCAGATGTGCTCCTCAAACCCATTCCTGGCTCCCTGACTATGCTTCAGCTATTTTATATCCTGAATCCTCTTTGGTTAGAGCTGTGTATTTCCAGATACCATTCCCAAGCTTGCAAATCAGAAACCACCAACTTTCCAGGATTCCTGTTAAAGCCAGAATGCCTGTGGAGGTGAGTCAGCACGTGGCTGGCTATTGCTTTTTTTGTCAGATTCAGGCTGTAATTTGAAGCAGAGGTGATGATCTGCAAAACCAGAGTCATTTTAATGCCTCATTTACTTGATCCTATCAAATTTTCAATGAATTTTGAAGGTTTTTTAGCTCTGCCTTTGAGGTATTTGGGAACTTATTTGATCAGGATTGAAAGCCTCAGATGCTGAGGATATAAATATGTGATCATGTAATCAGAGTCTGCATCATGAGCAAGAGATGAGATAATGTTCTGGGATTAATTTTCTGAGATCCAATCTTTTTTTGGTCTTTTTTCACTTTTAAAATTTAATTTTATATATGCAGTAGAGAAGGCCAGGCAGATAAAAGATTGGACTGTAATGTAGGCAAAAATCCAGCTTTCCATTCAATAAGGCAAATTGTCTTGGGAAAATTTTTTAACATCAGAGGTAGATGCTTATTTAGGACCACTTATTTACACTGGATTTTGTAGGAAAAAACCACTGTTAATACCATTAGCAACGACTCTTTTTTAAATATTTGTGGTGCAGTCCTCAGAGTAGCTATTGTTAGACTGGGGATATTTTTCCTAGTATTACACATTTTTCCACCTCAGCTCTTCCCTATCAATCTGTGGCTGATGTTTCTAAACTCCAGATTGTTGTGTAATAGGGAGAAATAAGTACTCCTTGTTGGCAGATGCTGCTAATGTGGCTTTTCCTAACATTGCTTGTGTCTTCTAAGGCTGGGTGTATGTGTGTCTGTGTGTATTTTTTGGTAGTGGTTTTGTTTGTCTTTTTGCTTAGATTTGACTGGGCGGGAATTGTTTGGGTTTTGTTGTATTTGTTGGGTTTTTTTTTTTACAATATCTCAGTAAATTCTCAGCTTTTCTTATGTATTCTTTAGAAAAAGGTCTGTGCCTGAGTGATAGACATATCTTGCTATAGTGGTGCTCTTCAGCTCGTGTCACATTGCTCATTGTTTCTTGGAAGAGATGCTTTTTGTGTCTAGGAACTGTTTCTTGTAATTCATTTTTTGTCTCCCCTCCAGCCCTTTCCCCACAATTGCTTCATTCACAACGGCAACTCTTAAACTTCTAAAAAACCATTTAAATTTGAGTAATACAATTTTCCACTTACTTTCTCTCCCTTGCTGTCCTGTTTTGTAGCAGCTGAAAAAAGAGCAACAGGATGTGAATTACCTGGGTCGAGGGGCTCTGTTTCACCCCGGAGCATGTTCCCTTCATCCCTCCCCTGGAGACACAGGGAACAACAACTACAGAGCAATGGCTGCTCCTTGGGATATTGCTGAACCTGAAAATGCACTTCCCTGTGAGCTCTAATGAATTGATCAGTCCTGCAGCAGACTTGCATATCGAACAAAACATATTTTCCACACTTTGGACATGGAGAAAAAGGATATAAGGGAGGTATGGCCTCATAAATCAATCCAGCTAAGGCATCCTCACAGACACGTCATTGAAAAAATATTTGTCTCCATTTCTCTTCTAGATCATGGGAATCTTTATAGTTCTGTGCTGGCTTAAAGTATAACTGCAGGGCTGTGGTAATTCATGGTGGTCTGCAGTGAAGCCCTCTAGAACTGAGATTATCTGCAAGGTTTACAAGACATCTTTGGTGTTTCATACATATGGCGTAGAAAATATCTGGCTTGGGACTAAGCTACTAGGGGAGATATCCATACTTATAAGCAGTAGCTCTATTTTAAAGTACTTACCTTCATTCCAGACTCCAAACCTCATGAAAATATTGATTTATTAATTACACTGTACAAGCCTCTTAAAACATTTGGTAAAGGAATAGTTTTTGTACAGCATGAGCCCTAAGCTGCCCTTTAAGAGCTGTAAGAAATCCAATGGTAACTGCCCTTTCCTCCCTGATGACAGTTCAGGCTTTTGGATCTTTAGCCCACTCTGCTCATGGACTTTGAGACTGAAACACAGCTTGATTTTAGTGTTTAAAACTCCTGGATTCAGTTTGTACAAAGGAGCTGGGAATTGTCGCTGGAATAGGTTATTCACAAAGCCCCAAAGCACAGTGCTGATGGAGAGGGTTTCCACCTCATTCCTTTGGTAGGAGAGGGGTATTCCCCATGCCACAGATCCCTGTCAGATCTTCAGGAACATGCTGAGCCTGATTTGAGCAGACATGATGGGAAAAGCCAAACTGGGAACATCAGCAAGAACTTAGTGGTTTGTATATAATGTCAAACCACGTTGTTAATATGGGATGAGGAGAATAGGGACTTGCAGGTTAAATTGCTCTTTTTCCCAAGTTTAGTGAGATTTCCACCTGCTCTCACTGGACAATGAAATAATCTGGAAATGTGTGGGCTCTACTCAGTGGCACACACCTGTTCTCAGGTTATTTGCAGTTACTATTGTTATTACTCATATTAATTACTGATCATCTTGTTACTTCTTGTGCTCTTCCAGCACCACCCAACAAAATTCAAACCCAAACTGACTTAATGATTTCATTCAGGATTCAAGCTTTCTTTTTATGCCTAGGGCAGTCAGCAAAGGACTAGATCTCTCTGGATTATCTGGATAACTGAGAATCATTTTCTCATTACAGACTAATTTACTATGTTGGACTCTCAGCACACTCTGTTTTACTACCACTGCTTTATGGAGGAGTTGGCAGGAGCATTAACTCAGCTGTTGCCACTTGGAGTGCTTGCCTCGTTGACAAAGGCAGGAATTCAGAGCTGGGAGCAGAGTTCAGCTCTGGGCTCTGGGATGCTGCAGCACAAGGAGCTTTCTGTGTGTTTGGATTGTCTGCAGAAATGATCTGCTGAAGGTCCTGCACAGAACAGAGGCAGCGCAAACAGCTGGGTGCAGAACTGGTTTTTGTGGCACTCATGGACCATCCCTGAAACAACCTCATTTTAAAACTCCCAATATCTAGTATTAAATTTTGTTTAGTTCAGGATAATGATCCTTTTCTTTAATCTTAGAGGCTGCTGCACAAATAATAAAATTGGCTTTTTGAAATGTTTTAGATCATCATTGTAACATCAGGCAAGAGTCTGTAGTTGGCCTCGGAAATGGCTTTTTCTTCAGTTTGGAAGCTGTTGCCAACAGAGCTGTGGTGATCTTTAGGTTACTACAACTCTGCTTGTTTGAAAAAAAACCTATATTTAAAAAAAAAATAGTGTAAAGCAAAGCTTTCCAGCCACAACTCAGCTCCATTTAATTTTGCATGAAAAGTGTGGTGAGGCTGGCTTAGCCCCCATGGAGGTGAGAAAGTGCAAACTCCAACCAGGCACATTCTTGGCTGCAGCTTTGTTTTACCAGTGGGGGTGGTGAGGAAGGAAAAGAGATTCCCCACTCCATGGTGTGGTGCTAACAGGAAGGAATGAAATTCCCACAGTTCAGTAATAAAG
The DNA here is from genome assembly GCF_000691975.1 of Corvus brachyrhynchos. Classification (NCBI taxonomy): domain Eukaryota; kingdom Metazoa; phylum Chordata; class Aves; order Passeriformes; family Corvidae; genus Corvus; species Corvus brachyrhynchos. Next base: position 1,200,178 of record NW_008238440.1, read on the forward strand.
TACTTGCTTTGCTCTAAGGTGGTTTAGGTGTTTGGGGAGTGCAGACAAAGATTGTCATTTTCTTCTCTCACTTCTTTGGCTAAAATACAGAAATTCTGTAATAAGCTCAGTTTTGTATTAAGATAATTCCAACCTGAACTTGTCTGAGGAAGAAACAAAGCCTGAGAAGAATCACCTGCGTCTCTTTTGCAGTTTAGCTCTGTAGGCTCCCTTTCCCAAAGGCAAAGCTGGGGTGGGTGCAAAGGAAGGAAAGGGGAGGCTGAAGGGGTCCTGCATGGCTGGGACAAGGACTGGAGCACGGAGGGAGAGGAGCTGAGGTACCTGGAACAAACAGGCACTGAGCAGGCAGTTTGGAGGGTGACTCCCTTTTGTCTAGTGTGTAGCATCATAACAGTGGATTTCAGACACCTTTTTGAGTCTCACAGTGTGCAGGGCTTGTGTGGCTGCTCTGGAGAGCTCCAAGGCGTTCTGGCAGCAGCTGCATCGTGTGGTTCCCTGAAGCAGTTCCTACTGAGCTGATCACCCCTTACTCAAATGGCAATTCAGAGGTGGGCTATTGTTGTGATTTATCTACTCTAAGGAAAAAAAAAAAAACAACCAAAACATAATAGCTATGAGCAAAAATATATTTTTCATGAGAGAATTAATCCACAATTTTAATAATATTGTACTGAGGAATATTTTAGTGTTGCGAACATTAATAAATATCCTCAAAACTTTAAGATTTCTACAAGCTTGGCCACTTAAAAGTGGTTGAAATTTTTAATAATGTCTTAAAATGTCTGGTCATCAACAAGGTAAAGGGCATATCAAACAGGATTTAATGCTTTTGAAATGTCAAATAACACTGATGCCTTAAAACAATACGAGTGTTTCAGTTTTGGTGGCATTTTAAAGAAGTTAACTTTGCAATTTTATTGCAGGATGTAATGTGCAATTGTTAAAACATCATCAAACTGATTGCTTTATTTGATTTAAAATGTCATGTTCAGTGTGGTGATTTTCATTTATTAACATTAAACTTGGGGAACCATATGTTAAAACAATCTTGTCTATTGAATGAATACACTCAGTTAAATAATATGAGCAGAAAAAATGTGAGACTTTCTACTAAGCACTTTTATCCCCATTTTTAAAATCCTCTAAAATTCATTAGGACAAACCTAATCCTGCAAATGGTGAATCATTCTATTTATAGATTGCACGGCATTTTGATATTAAAATGCATAAAATCTGCCAATAGTTTAGAAATGAGGCATCAGCAAAGAGGATTATTGGTCTACCTAAATAATAATACAACCATTAAGAGGATAACATTTTCCAATTGCAATTACATGCCTTAATTTTAAAGAAGCTATCATTTACAATAATTTGGCAGATTCAGTCCATATTTCTTTCACAAATTTATTTCTTCATTATGCCTCAAAACAAATTTATGGTGCATTTATGTTTGTGAAGATAATTTGCTTAGTTTATTGTGAATGGAAATCAGTAATTACATACAATCTCATTTTCTACAGACATAAAGTTAATTCATGGTAGTAATTTTACACAGAATATTAGCCTGTGTTAGTTATGATGAAAATGTTACTGTGGCAAATGCTCTGTTACAGTATTATTTCCTTGGACTTGGTGAAAAGGAAATACTGACTTAGTAGATAACACTTAACTCATTGATTTTGTGATAATTTGGGGTGATTCGAAGATGTATTAATGATTTTGGGGAAAATCCTTATCTGGGCCTCAAATCAGAATTTCTTTTGTGAGTGGGGAATGGAAGCTTATGGAAAAATAAACATTTTAAGAAGTCCAGCAGCAGATCAGCACTGCCAGATTCTGGAAGTGAGTCTTTGATGCTGGTGAGGAAAGCAGTAGATCCCATTCTCCAAGGAATTCAAATGGAATCCCTTGATTTAGAGATCTAAACTGGCCAAAGCTAAATAAGATGTCTGGAGGCAATGATTCTATATTAACATTCCAGAAATTTTTTTTGTTATAACCAGTCTTTTCAAGCATGTAATGTCTGAGCCTTTTGTGGCAGATATTAAAGGAAATTATATTAAAGGGAAAAAAAAAAAAAAGAAGAGATGTCTTATTTTGCTCTTATCCTGGATGTTTGCCCAGAAGCATGAGCAGTAATTCAGTGTAAACGTAAATGTTTTGCCCTGGACATTTTTGGGTTTACAGTACAGTCCTCCAGTTCTTTGGTAGAGATTCCACCTGATAAGTGGGAGAGAAAACCAAACTATCCATTTCCTCCCCCACCCATCCCACTCCAAGAAAAGCTGTTGAAACACAAACATTTCTCCTGGGAGGGGGAAACAACAAAGGGATAAGTGATGCTTTATTTTCTAGCGTTTCAGAGCTGTCTGCTCTGTTGGCCTGGCCTTTGGATGTCATGGTGTCCAGTGGCAGAACTCTGTGCCAAGCTGTCATTTGCCATACACTGAAGCAAAAAATTCATTAAGCTGCTCTGGGAATTCTAATTTCCTTAGTTTTCTGAAACAGTTAAATAAGGATAATTTACCATTTTGGAATGAACTTCCTTGGGGATTGGGTAGGGGTAGTCCTCCAAATATGATGTTACAGGAAAGCGTTGCACTCCCAGCTGAACAGAAGGAACACGGATCTGTAATTAGCCTTTATATCACAAAATGTATGAAAATGTTATACACTGTAAAATATCTGCCATCTCATTAAAAGTAAATGAGATTTGGCAAACTCTGGATCTGTAGAATAAGATTATTTCCAAAGTGTTTATGCTGTTAAGAATTTTTAAAGGCATCTTTGATTTCAAGGACTATTGTAAGTATAGTTGTGTGTAATCCATAAATTGGTATTGCACAGGATTTATGGAAGTACTTAATTATTTAGCCTGAACTTGCATTCAAAATAAAGAATGTGAAGCTCCCATGGCTTTTGAAAAAGTTGATTTTCATCTTTTTGGTTGATGTCACAAAGTATTTCTGACCCAAAGTAATGCTATCAAAAATAAGGAATTTCAAAGGGAGGAGTTTT
>NW_008238440.1:1203246-1210110 GCF_000691975.1 Corvus brachyrhynchos
TCCTGCTGCTGTCCCCCCTGAGCCTCCCCTGGCCCAGCCTGAGGCCGTTCCCTCTCCTCCTGTCCCTGTTCCCTGCGAGCAGAGCCCGACCCCCCCGGCTGCCCCCTCCTGTCAGGGAGTTGTACCACCCAAAATATTGCTTCTTTTAAAGGAAGTTTAAAAAATTAGTATGAAATGAATTCACTTTTACAAGACCAAAGTCCTTTTTTTATCTTAAAACCTGATCTTTTCTACTTTGAATACAGATAGCGTTTTTGGGTTTTTTTTCCCCCTCCTTTCCTGGTCTTGCATTTTTTGTGTATCGTGTAAAATATGGTTTTATAGCAGCAATGGCCCTGTAATGGATTCATGCTGTTGCTATCTGCCTGAGCCATTGATTTTGTTTGGAACTTCTAAGTGCTCCTGGAACACAAATTAAGAATAATCATTATATTCTGTATCTGTGCATTCTCTTCCAGTAAGTTCTTAAAACTTTTAAATCAGGCACAAATATGCATAACACCTAATGCAGAGAGCCTAATATCAGTTAATTTCTGCTTTAGCAGAAGAAATAAATAGTACCAGTAACCAGCTGCTTTATAACCTGGCATTTGGGAACAGCAGAAAACTGGTAAGTCAACAGCTGATCCAAAGGTAGAATTCCTCTTTTATAAAATAAAGAATTAGCAGCAGCAGTGAGTTTTCAGTCTGTTGCATTGTCCGTCACCTTCTCAGCCTTCCCTTTGTGCTTAGAATTTGAGACTTTATATGGGAGTTTGGAATAATTAAGGGAAATATCTTTAAATGAATTGTGCCCTAGAACAACTGTGGAAGTGTTAAGCCTGAGGATTAAAATAACGAGTATCACCCTGGTGGAATCAAACCGAAGCCTTAAAAAAATCCCTAAAGTTACTAGATTTATCTTCCAGGAGTTTGTATGTGTATGTATAAAAATGTATATCCTGAGATAGTTTTCGCTTCAGATTCCTGATGAGTTCTGCATTTTGCCAATAGGAATGAATTCCCAAGTGTACAATATCCTGCTCCATTTCTAGGGGAAATATTGAGGGGACAGATGTCACTCTGTTCCTTAAATCCTCACAGTCAGTGGCCTTTTTTTTTCATCCAAACTCCTACATTGCTGCATATTTAGAGCTCTTAAGTTGCGAGGTTGTCTTTTGAAAGGAATTTTATGTATATAAGTATGTACACATTTAGTAAAAACTAGATAAAATATTATGTAAATCAGAATATCTCAAGGGGAAGATGAAAGCAATTGGAGACTGCTACATGTCACTCCAGAAAAACTTTTTGTTCAAAGAAATACTTGTATTATTAGTTCAAAATTAACTCAGAAGTGAGTATTACTTTGAGGAAAGGCTACATGGACTTTGAAATGATGCAGAAGAGCATCAAAACAGTGACAGTAATGACTTGTGATGATGTGGGTTCTAAGAGAGCTATCTCCTCCTAAGGAGATCTTTCAAATACACTGATTTTTTTTTGTTTGTTTGCTTTTTGTTTTTTTTTTTTTTTACAATTACAGAACAGACTTCTTATAACTGAAAAGTAGTTCAAGAGAAACAAAATGAGACTCAGTCCACCTCTGCAGTGATCAAAAGATTTAGCATTCTAAAGTATTCATTTCACCTGCTGGAAAAAAAAAAAAGAAAAAAGGGAAAAACTGTAGAGTGATTGGAATTGAATTTTCAGGCTATTAACGACTTTAAAAATGGAATCATGACATGAAGTTCATTTCCTCTTGCTTCTTATTTTCAAATGAAGTACTGTAATTTCTGTTAAGGTGGGAAGGTTTTTAGGAAATGCTTTAGAATGGGCAAGCTCCAGTTTGGCTGGGAGCGTAAACGAATGCACCTTGGTTCTATCCCAGTTCCTGCAGCTGTAAAAGCAGCAGTTACCTTGTGCTGCTGCCCTGACTTCTCCAAACGACAGGGAACTGGAAATACTCCACTGAGCCATTACTGGGTTGATTCCAAAGTTATTGAACTTGCAGGAGTTTTCTCATCTCTCCCATTTCCACGTTGTCTGTTGGGGTTAGGCTCATTTGTTAGCAGGCTGTGCCGTGCTGCTGTGGTGCCTGGTAACCTCAGTCATGGATCAATGTGCTAAACAAAGAGCAATCAGCAACAAATGGATGGGCTGTGCCCAGAGAGTTCCCAATCCAAGTGCTGAAAATGCATAACTTAGCCGGTGTTAAATGTGTCCTGCAGAAAATACTGCGTGGCAGAGGTGGGCAGAATAATGACAGAAATTCCTGTTGCACATCAGCGAGTGCAGAGGAGCCACATCTGTCTGCAGGAGCCCCATGAAGCACACAAATGGCTGCAGGCTGACACAAATCTGGCCAGAGCACCACACATCCCTGCCCTTTCTTTATCCTGTTTTAGAGGTTCCAGCCCAACTGGAACTTCTGACCTGACATAGTTGTTGTGTTCTTCTGTTGCTCCCCTTGAAAGGCATTCTGTAACGAAGTCGCTCACAAAGGCAATGGGTTTTGATGTAACGAATCAGAGAATTGCAGAAAAAGACAAAATCATCCCTGTTAGTTCAAAGAGGAGTGTGCCAAAAGAACAGCTTCAGCTTCAGGTACACAGAAGCCTTGCTGCTTCACAGCCACTTTGACTTTCATTAGTTTATTGATTGCTTCCAACTGTTGCAGAAACAGTTTGGGGCTGGAGGCTCAAGCATTGTGAAATGGCTCTTTGATTGCTAACAATTTAGGAATTCTCGTGGCTGGCAAAATGAGCAGCCCTAAATTGAGCCTTTTTGCTGTATTATTCAGGGAGGAAGGGGCTCTAAGATGAATATGTACAGACTTTGGCCACAGACATGTTTAGCAGGGAGCCAGAATGCCCAAACTGTGCCATTGTTGTTGCTACAGCCACTGTCTGCTGGGGTGGAGAATTATTGAAAGGAGAAAACTGGCATGGGGGGAGAACCTGACTCCCACAGACTTCATTAAGAACTGGAATATTATCTTGGGATGTCGTGAACCAACCATTCCTCCATTCAGAAGGTGGAAGTACACTTAGATATTCTGCAACTGAGAGTTTAGCTGCTGTCCCACTGCTTACATTGAGCTTTATTGTCCTTCTCCAGGGAGGGCTTAGGTGTACACTCAGCATCCTGCTTGGAACCCAAGTGATGACAAAGCTGAATATGTGTATTGTTGGAAGGTTCTAGCAGCAGTGCAAGGCCAGAATTTAGGTTTTTGTGCCTGTGCCTATCAATAAAAGCATTTTATTCTTTACCAGCGGAAGCTTAAAATCATTTCTATGGCACAGAGCAGTGTTATGTAGATTCCCCTGGAGCTGTGGAGGAGCTGAGGCACCAGAGCCAGCTTATCTGCACTAAAGTGCTTTGCCCAAGCAAAAACAGGGCAAGCAGAAAGCCAAGCTCAGGTGTCTCCTAAAAGCAGGGCATTACACTGTGTCAAGGAACTCTAGGGAACCTTGTTACTGTCAGGATTAGACAGGGAAATTGCAGATGATAGAGGGATATAAAAATTGCAGTTTGCAACTTAGGTGCCCAAATCCTGTCTCCCCGGCGTAGCCTGCTGCTGGGAACCTGAGCCTCTCTGAGTGGCAGCTTCAGAACTGCTGTTACAGACCTGTAATTGGTTTTCCTTCCCTTGCGACGCCTGCAGACTCTCCTTGGACATGGATAGGTTTCCTGCAGGTCACAGGCAGATTTTAAAATCAGTAAAATGGAAAATATTTTCTTCTTTTTTTCCGTGGCCTGCTTATTTTTTTTCTCTATCTAAGGCCATTCTATGCACCAACATTTTGCTAAATGTGGTTTGCTTTCCTACTTGTAAATTTCAGATATGCCATTGGTTGGGAATAAAGTCTTACAGAGGATATCACAGGTGAGTAAAAGAGATTGTCCATCTCTGTGCCAGGATTCACCTTAGGAGTTTGTGAAATACCTGGAACAATAATCCTAGTCTGATTTGGGACAGCTTCTAGTTACTGCTGCAGTAGAAATACTCATTAACTGATCTCTTCCAGTGCACACTCTTCCCTTTCCCTTCTGTGTGCAAGAGCAGGAGCTCATGCTGCAGCTCAGGGATGTTCCTTTCCCACATTATCTCTGTGCCAGCCTGAGAACTCCAGACAGCCTTGTCATAAATACTTTAAACTTTGCTGCACCACTCAGGGTTCTGAGTGAGACTAAAGCGAGCCTCCAACGGCCCACACAACCCTTATAATGTGATTCTGACTTCTCCACAGAATGCAAACATGCTTCCTAATTAAGGCTAAGACTGTGAATATTATTCTACATGTTTCCAGGAGTCTGTTCTGCTGGAGAATAATAAAAGGGCACTGGAAAACAGGTATCAAAAAATGAATTGAGAATGGTATATTGAATAGCCCACAGCAAATGCTAAGTAAATTTAATAAATCCTAGGTTGTGATGAAAACTGTAGCATTTGGTGTTGGTGGCAAAGTGCTAACAAGAGGAGTTTTGGAGCTGCTAGGCTGGCAAATGCTGCAAGGACCAAGCTTGTCAGCCTGTCACAGAGTCAGCAGTCTTGCAGACTGATGCTGTGATCCCAGGCCAATGTTCCCTGATCCTCCCTGTTTGGGCTGTAAATCCTTGAGAGCTGTGATTGTCTCCCAGGCTGTCCTTAGCCACTGTCCAAGCTTGGTCTCTGCTGGGCCAACCCAGCATGATGTCTGCATGGGATGATTTAGGGGTGCTCGTGGCTACCTGTGACCTGTGCCAGTGTGAAACCCTCTGTCCATCACAGAGAGAATTGCCATGGACACGGATGTTTTATAAAGCATTTTTGTCTCTGTGTGCCATTTACACAGCAGAAGGGTGTTTGAGGGGACCACTACACCATTTCTGTTTGTTTGCTGCTCTCAGCTGAGGTGAGAGCTGAGCCCTTCAGAGACACAGTCTGTGTGCCAGGCTGGGGCTCTTGGCTTGCTGTGATGCACCAAAGGAGCCCAGAAGACCTGAACAGACACATTCTGACAGTCTCACTCTGTGAAGCCTGAAGTTCTACCTATGTCTTTTTTTTTTAGATTTCTAAACAATTAAATGTTGCAGGAAAAAAAAAATCCTAAAGGAAACTAAGACAAGAGCATCTAGCTCATTACAGATTGTCCTCTTCTCTGTCTAGGCATAAAGAGCAGGAGAAAGGGGAGCAGGAATTTCAGCTTGCTTGGTGCAAAACTCATCTGATCTTTATTTGTGCTGCTGGAAACCTTTTGAAGACTATCCCTCAGTGCTTCCCATGTACAGAGACAGATCCTCTTTGTCTGGGAGCCTCAGCCTTGGCACGGAGTTTCTCAGCCTTCTGCCTGAGGATTGTGAGCCTTCAATCTCCAGCATGCTGCACTGATGCTGCTGTTTAGGGAGGCACAGGTGCCAAAAACTCCTGTCTCATCCCGGTGAAATGTCCTGTCTGTGTGACACAGAGCACTGGTACAGCACACACAATAAATGGCCTCATCATCTCCGTTTTGAAGCAGTCTCTGGCAAGGAAAAAGGCAAGGCTTTTACTATTTTCCCCTCTTGTTTTGGGATGATGTCATCAATGTCAAGATCTTTCTGCAGTAACAAAGATTTGTTTGGGTTTAGTGGGGATGAAATGTGTATAAATACCCAGAGGAATTCACACTCATGTTTCATCACTGAAGTACTTCCTCCTCTTAGGTCTTTTGAGTTTGACCCATTTATACAGTGACAACAAAAATTTTTGCAAAGCTCTGAAATGAATTTTTTAAAAAATTATTTAATCTTTATTATTTCTTTTAGAAGATCTGTGTTTTTTTAGGGGGATATCCTGCTTGATATTCCCTCAGAAGATGTAACTCTTAGCTTGGAAAAGCAGAAGAATGACACAGTGTTGAGGTTTTGGCATGTAAATTTGATGCCACTCACTTAAAGGCAAATCAAGATAAACAAAGATAAATTATTCAGGCCAAAGCTGTCCTTTCTGTCTTGGGCATCAGTGAAAGAACACAGGCTCAGCTCCTGCTCTGGAACAGGCAAACTTGTCACTGTTAGTACTGGTGCAGCTTTGTTAGTCCCTGGGCTGCAGTGAAAGCCAAGTGAGGTTGCAGCTAAGCTGGCATTACTAAGTGGAAGGAAAACCAACCTAGAGTGGAAAAAAAGAAAAGGAATAATTAAGGAAAATAACATAAAGGAGAGTCTGGCAGGGGTTAATATCTCATATTTCAAATCAGAGGAATAACCACATCTGGCAATATCAGGTGAATACAAAATACATTGATGGGAAACAAGCCTGCAGTGTCAGGGCTTTGTGCTGCAATGCTTGCTTGAGTGCGCTTTTTATATTTCTTGCTGCTTGTTGTGCTTTTCAGATGAGCAGTGTCTCCCAAAATCTTGACTTTTCCCATATTTAGCCAATTGGAGCTTTTTGGTGCTTTTGAGCTCCTCTCCCAATTTCAAAAGCCTTTCAGCCCCTTTGCCTTGCACCACCTGATTTTACAAAGTGCCTTTCATTCCTCCTACTTTTGCAGCCATACAAGTGAATTTGGCTCAGTCTGAATGTGTTCAATTTGCATTAACTCTCACACCAATTTGTGTGACAGGGCAAATGAGATAATAGGACTGCTTGGAAGCGTAGGGATCTAATTGACAGCTCTGAATGCTGGGCTGCAGCCTCCCCACCTGTGTTCTGTGAGGCTGGGTATGGCTTGTGGTAATCCCTGGTGCTTTCTGAAACACAGAGCAGGATGCAGTTTGGAGTTATCCAACTGCAGGAAATGTGCAGGGGGTTTATAAGAAGGCTGGACAGGGACTTTTCCTAAGGGCATGTAGTGATAGAACCAGGGGAAGGGCCTTAAACTGAAGGACACTGGGTTTAGATGGGATATTGGGAAAGAG
>NW_008238440.1:1210147-1210473 GCF_000691975.1 Corvus brachyrhynchos
CAGCTGGGGCTGCCCCTGGATCCCTGGCAGTGTCCAAGGCCAGGCTGGACATTGGGGCTTGGAGCAGCCTGGCCAGGGGATTTGAATGAGATGATCTTTGAGGTCACTTTCAACCCAAATCATTCTGTGGTTCTACTGCGTGTGGAAATTTTGAACTGACATGCCATTGGGAGGGAGGTTGACCTCATAATGCATGAATTCAAAATTGAAGAATTTCATTTGGTTCAGATTCCTTCACCAGCAGAAGAAGTAGATGTACCTAAAATATTTTACCCCCAGCTGCAAGCAGAAACCCAGTTTATATGATGGTACTTTGTTTACTGACA
>NW_008238440.1:1210502-1211525 GCF_000691975.1 Corvus brachyrhynchos
CCTCTAGGGGAGAAATTTCAGTGCCACCTTATTCCTTTATTAAAGTAAATTCTGCTGGTCTCAGCTCACTTCCTAGTAACTCTATTCCATATTAGATATTACTGTATATAAAAAAAAGGGACAAGTTGACAGCATCTGATAGTGAGAGTCCTTGGAATTGAATTAGCTCCTCTGTCAGGATTGAGGTCATTGCTGGGACAATGTAACAAAATAATTTTGTTCAGTGGCCTTTCGCAGCAGCTGCATCCAAGAGCCAAAAAGTCCCTGTGCTTGTTTTCAGCGATGTCAGGGAATGCCAGAGCAGAGATGCACCAAACAGTGGAGCGAGGAAAGTTATCCATAATGAGAATTAACTGCACCAAGGTTTGTTTTCAGGGTGGGGAAGGTCTGACCTGATCTGGAGGAAGATGGGGCTTCTGTTTTGCAATTTTGCAATTGGAAATGACACCAATGACATCAGAATTACTCTGATTTATTCTTCACTTGCACAAATTATCCTGGGGCTTTATTTCTCTCACTCTGCCTTCTGTTTTCAGAATTAAAGAGGAGATGCTCTTAGGGTAACATAACTTACAAGACAAGGCAGAAACCTTCTGTGCCTTAAGAATTAGATGTTGTAGGGAGCAAGCAGCTGAAATATGTTAACCAGCCAGCTCTGACTCTCACACAAGGTCCGCATTCACCTTTCATCTTGGGGTTTTTTGTTGTCTTTTTTTTTAAACCCACTCACATTTGTTAACACCAGAAGAGTCTATGATTTTGTACAAGACTTTACAAGCTGTCTTACCTAAATAGCTCCCAGTGATTTGTAGCTGAGGAGGATTTTTTTCTCTTTCAGCAGTCTTGATCTCAGGCTTTCTGCCCTCATTTACTCATCAATACTCCAAAGAATATGATTCAGAATTTTAAAATAATAGTTGTTGCATTTCTCCTTATTTTGCTTTCTTCTACCTTGCAAAAGAAAAAGCACCAAACAAAAAACCCTAAGCATGGGACTAACCTGCTGTGCTTAGACATTGTAGG
>NW_008238440.1:1211551-1248044 GCF_000691975.1 Corvus brachyrhynchos
TTTCCCTAGTTGATATTTTACTACTCCTATGTAGAAATTTTACCATCTATTTGATATACATGGAATAAAATTTTTATTCCACATTATCCACAAGGCAGAAATATTGACATGCTCTTGCATACTACGCAGAAGTGAAACAGAGCTGGATAAAAGTGTACCAAAGAATGAAAATGGCAAGTAATGCACCGAAATTTCAGAATGAGGGGGGTTTTCTGATCCTAGTAAGAAACAATTACTCATGTGAAATTTTTAACCTAAAATTGAACATTTTTCTGGTCTGTGCTGTGCTGTGCTATCAAAATGGAAGTGCCAAGAGGAGAGATTTGTGAAATATTTACCTCACAAAGAAAGTGTTCTGGGTGATGCTTAATTAAGAAAAAAAAATCTTCCTGGTGGCAAAACACAAGCCAGGCAATACTGACCTGGCACTGCAGTCACTGGGATGTTAGAGTGAAAGTGCTGTTATAATTAGCTGCTCAATTAATTTCAGACAAGTATTTTTGATACAAACCTAAAAATTCTTATTGCTCTCAAAACATGCAAAAATCCCAGTCTCCACTGATACTTGAATTCCCTCCTGTCCATTTATACCTATATCAAGGCAATAATGCAGCCCTGGATTTAGTTCTAAGCCTTGTTCTTTTAATCTCCTTCCTGAGAGCATTGAGTAAAAAGCAATAGCCAGTGTTTAATTATCTCCTGCAGCAGTAGTGGTGCCCTGGGCCAGGGGAGGATTATTTGCCTCATATCAGCAGTCCAGGGGTTCTCTGTGTGCTCTGTGACCCACTTGCTGGGGATCTGCAGTGACAATGCAAACACAGCACCAGGAAACCACGCTGGGAAAAAAAAAGTGACAGCATCACTAGCACTGGCATGAAAAGAGGGAGTGCTGCTTTCTCACTTTTGGGGTTTTTCAACACACTTTGAAGGCCTGCATGGTTACAAGGAGTGGGGGAGCAGCATCAGAGCATCCACTCAGCTTAACTGAAACCCTCTGACCTACAGGGCTTTGCTGCTGGGCCTGGCCTTTGTTAGACTGGTTTCAGTGACTCTCTTTGGGATGTTGTCAAGTGGAGTGTTCAGGCTGGACTTTGTATTTTGAATATTTAAAGTGAGTACTTTTGCACTGAGAAACACTGAGAAGTCCCCTGCTGTTCCTTTGCTAGCAGGAACACATTTCATATCAATTTAGTTCAAGACAAAAGGTATGTTAATTTGTTCAGGGTTAGCCTTCTTCCAGTTTAGTTACTGGTGGAAGGCAGCTTTCTCTTGACTAGTTTATATCACAAAAAGTTGATAGAAAGCTATTTCTGGGAGTGGGGAAAAGTCCAGATAATTTAAATCATCTTAATGAGAGAGGAAAGGGAGCTGAGACTTTCATTTTGTCTTTAAAGCTGTAAGGTAGAGGTTGAAGTGCTAAGAACAAGTTTCAGATGAGAAGAAATGTTATGAACTTGATGAAGTAATTAGGGTCAAAAATTAAAATATGACTTCATTTCTGTACCTCTGAGTCATTTGAATATACTTGGAATGGCAGTGAATAAAAATACTCAGGCTTACCCAAGCTAAAAATGTCATCAGTTTTGGCTGACATAGGGAATATAGCCTAAAATCGTGTATGTCATTTAAATGACAGAAATGTCTGATAATTCACAGGAAAATTAAGGCACTTTTAATGACAGAGCTGTTTTATCAGTGTGATGCTGGGAATTGAGCCTAAACCCAGGCATCAAAGCAGTTCATCAGGCTCACAGCTTCATTTGCACTCCTTGCTCCAGTTTCCCTAATCCCAGCCGCTCGGGGACGCCGGGATGGGACCATCATGGTCACTTTTCCAGGAAATCCAGACATCCTTTAGCAGCTCCTGTGCAGGTAAGAGCTGCGCTGGGTTGTTCTGGTTTGTCCCTGTCTTGGGGTAACCTTATGATGTGTATCCCATATCGCTGCCTATGCCCAGAAATTAATTTTTGTGCCTTTCTATGCCTCTAAACTGAGCCTGAGAGGGGGAAGGAAAAAACTGAGCAAAACTTTTTCAAAGCAGTTTGCAGCTTGTTCAAGGTCACACAGAGATAGCAGGTTTTTTCCCAGCTGCGTCAGGGGAGGGAGGAAGCACCCAGCTGGCTGCGCCCAGGACAGTTTCATCAGAGCACATCGGGAGGACTTTCCACTGGGCACAGAGGGCCTGGCCCTGGGCCAAGCCCCAGCTCTGAGGAGACCAAAGGGAGGACTCTGACACTTTCCCAGGTTTTTCCTCCACAGCGAAAGATTTTACCATTTAACATTATTTTCCTTTCCCGTGTGTTTGTTAAATAAACAGTTTTATCTTCTTCACTTTCCGTCGAGGAAAATTTATTTTTTTTTCCCGAACCTGGTGGGGGAGGGGTGGTTGTGCCTTCTCTCAGAGGATATATTTCTAAAGTTGGCCAAACCGGAACAGTCCCTCCCTTGTTGGGTACTGGGGACAGGGTAGCACAGCTTCGCTGTTGCTGTGTGCCGAGGCAGCTCGCTCTCAGGGAGTGCCCTTTGCCATCGCTGTGTCTTTGTGGCCCCCGAGGAGCTCCCCAGCAGTGGCTGCTCTTTGAGCACCAGCGCGCTGCGCTCCCCGGGCTGCGCTCCCGTCCCGCGAGTTCGTACAGGAGTTTTCAGCTCCTAGAACAGCATTCCTCTTTAAGAACCTTTTTTTTTTGGCTGCAGGCCACGTTTTCGTTTAACAGTCAGGTTCCACCACCGGGTAGGCGATATCCAAATGATTAGGGCTGGGTGAGATGAAGAGACACTGGGTGTCCTGGTACCTGCTCATTCCTCCTCTGAAATGTGGGCACATTTAGAGACCATCCCATTACCTCACCTGTTGGCCTCTCAACCCTTAAAATCAACCAGGAAAGACTCACTTCAAAGCACAGAGTATGTCCATCTGCTAAAGGTTTCTTGTTGCTTTTTGGGTTTTGGAGAAGTCGCTTATTTAGGAGCACTAATGTACTGTTAAGATAATAGGAGACAAAAGCAACTGTAATGATTACTCTGCTTTCTACAGGAACTTGGGGAAAACAACCAAAATGAAGATGAATCTCTGCTAGTGTTACTAATAATACACTCGAAAATGTTTTCCTTCAATCTGTCTTTTCCTCTATTGACTAAGAAGCTGAGTTAATAGGTTTGTTCACTTAAGACATATGTGTGGGCTTTTAATACATTCTGGTTGTTTCTCCCATCATTTTGTCCATGATGTACCAATCAATTTTCAGAGTTGGGCTTGCAGTTTCTTTTTCCCTGCATGTTGGTTTCTCTTTTCTCAAGCTGCTCTTTCAAAATGTGAATGGTCAGGATTGTCTCCTGATACACTCTCTACAAGAATTGGTGATGTGGCAGGGACAGACTTACCTGGGGGCATTCTAAGCAGCCTCTTGACTTTATAAATACAGACTCATAAAATTTAAAAGCAATTAAGCAAGATTCTGTACATCTAGAAATTGAAGTCAGCAAATATAATCCCCCACATAATACACACCCCCCTGCATCTGATCTAGGTGACATGTAACATATTTAAATATAATTAATATGGAACCAGCACCTTGGGATGGTGTTGTTCCTCGTAAAACCTGGACAGGAGGAAGACCTAAAACAGGTGGAACAGTAGAACTTTTACACTGCAGTTTGATAGTAAATTCTTGTTTATTTAGTATTGCCATATATGAGGTAACAAAGGTCTTATCCTCAGTCAGTAAGAGGGCTGGAATATAAACCTACACATCCTGATTTCATAACCCCTGCTCCTGCCAGTAGATCCCATTGCTTTCTGCTGGGTTTAGTAGCTTTAGTAGTTCTTTGTTGTAAAGTAGGTGGGTATTTCAACCCATGCATGTATCTCACCACAGAAACGTCCCGGATCTGCAGGTCCGTGCAGTGAAGCACAGCCTCAGCAGTGCAAACCTGCACCTAATGAAGCCAAGCCACTCAGCAAAGCTCTGATTTGCTCATCAGTGCCAAGGCTGAACAATATTATGGGATCCAGCAGCTGCTCTTTTGTTCAGCCACAGGCTGAAATACAGGAGGTAAACAAAACCAGAGCTAAACACCCCTCAACAAAGGCTTGGAAAGCTTGATGAGAGCTTTATTTTGCCTCTGAACCGACACTGGCTCCACCTGTCAAGCCTTTAGTGCTTCACTGCCCATCAAGGCAGGAGCCACATGCCTTGGGTGGGGGGTCAGCGTGTGTCTCCTTTTGAACCAGAGGATGAGACACTTGCTCAGTGAATATTTTGGGAAGCTTGTGCTATTTCTGATGATCAGATACACAGGGTTTGAGGGGAGGAAGGATCAAACCAATCTCATGGGCCTGTGCTGCACAGCAGAGAATTGTACTGCCTTGCACAGAGTCCTGTGGGGCACATACACTTTTACTGCTTTTGGCACATCTCTGGGCCCGTTTCCCTCTTGATTCTAGCTTTTGTTTTACAGAAATGCTGACTGTCTGTATTTTTCCTGCTCTGCGATAGCTGGCACTTACCTGTCCTCTAGGAAGACAAAAAATAGCATTTTAAGCTTTTTATGGAGTTAAAGATCCTGTTAATGAAGGAAGCTCTCTTTCCAGAAAAAAAAAGGGAATGGGAAGGAGACTGTGTATTTTAAGTCATACCCATAATATAACTGCTCATTTTCTTTGTGAATAAAAATATATATTCTGTCTGGACTTAAATTTTTTGTAGACAGGTCTACATTCAGGTACAAAGAACTGATTTTTTTTCTACAATTGGTGTTATTTAAATAAAATCTCAGTCATAATAATGGATTCCAAAAATGTTTTAGCTGGGAAACTCCTTTAACAGAACAAATTCAATAATTTGCTGTAGGGCTCATGTTTGTAATGTAATGCTTATGACCAGATAGATTTATGATTGACTTAGTTTTTATTAAAAACAACAGAGAAGGTACCAGTAGCTCACTTGCTGCTAGCCAGTTATCTGAGGAAGGCATCCAACCCTTATATCAAAAAGGGCACGAATTCTGAACATGAAGATTGATTGATTTTTGAATGAAACACTTTGAATATTTCATGGGAAGGATTTTTCTGTGGCCAAGCAGTGCATACCACAATAAATGTCTCCTGGGCAGAAAGCAAACTTGTTTACTACAATTTGTTTTCTCTTCTTGAATTTGGCCTTTTTCTACCCTGGCTCTGATCTACAGCAAACATTTCTCTGCTCTGCAGCCAACATCACTCTGGCAGTGGGTGGTGCTGCACTAGAGAAGAGTTGTTCATACCTGGTGGTGTTTCTGGTGTCCCAGAATAACCACCTGGGCAGCTGTTGGAGGTCTCCTAAAGGCCTGGGTTAATTAGCACCCATGTGCTAATTCAGAATCATAGAACAGACACTTGGAAAAAGCAACAAGCAATCTCATTCCAATCACTTTAAAGTTAGGTAGGAAATGGTGAGTGGAGCAATGTGATTGCAGGAATTAAGTTGCTGAAACAAGTGGAGTTCTTTTACTCCATCCTGGCTGCCAGCTCCTCTTTAACTTCTGGCTTGTTCCCAGTTCTGCCTGTAAACTTGTACAATATTTATTCATTTATTGCCAGTCTTCCTCAAACTTCCATACTTCCAAAATTCCAAAATTCTATTGTTTCAGTGATGGGAAGAGAGATGTGTAGGATTTTCACAAGTCAAAGAGGAATGTAAGCATGTATCTTGACTAGGGAAAAATAAATTTTTTGCACAGAGCAGATATTTTCGAATATCATATTCATCAAATATGACTGCAGCAGACTTTTTTACAGCCTGTTACAGACCCATGAGAGTCTCATGGCTGTTTTCATTCCGGTTAAAGGAGCTAAAATTTCTTCAAACACACACCATCACCCCATTTTTAAAACTTCTGCAGAGTGGGAGTGTAACTTGATAGAAACTAATTGCTCTGGATTAAAGGAACAAGCCTGCAGCCTCCACATATTATATCAGCACTCAGAAGAGACAGTGACGTTTTTTATGAGGAGGAAATTACATTTGAAGTACTCTCAATATTCATAATGTCTTGGGCTCTCTGAAGCCCTGGGTGTGGTGTTATTTTAATGGTGCACAGGGATTGGTTGTGTGGAGGAGGCAAAATTGGTTTGTCACAGATCCAGAAGTGATAAAGCTGATTTTGAAATGGAGATTAAGGCCTTGTGGAGGGGGAAATGACAGTTTTCTTTAATAGAAGAAATATTTAACACATTAATGCTCATTCATCTTCATTTTTATGTGCTTGCTCTGTTCCAGCCAGGTACATCAGAGGTCAAATACTCTGATTCATATTTTCTGAAGGAGTTTGCTTTCATGCTTAAGTTATCTCAGAACAGAAAGTTCCTCTCTAAGAACAAACAAAACTCTGGGATCCGTGGATGTTTGTAGTCAGCTCCAGAGCTCCAACAGCCTGTAAATGGGAACTGCTGGCAAAGTGTGAATGATGAGCCCCAAACCTGGGAGGGGACAGGAACAGATGTGAGCTTCACAAATGGATCCTGTAAATAATGGCCTAAACCACAGAGGCAGACCTCTGCACGTAAATATAGCATCCCTTTTTGGTATGTTTTTATCTCACTCCCAAAGAAAACTTCTCGGTGCAAAGGAGATTTCTGGCCACTTACAATCTGTATGAAAATTCTCAGTGCAGTTAAAAAGAGGTATGTTGACTCTTAATGAAGGAAAACAATCCACTAATTTCATGTTATTTTTAAGATTAAACATTATTGTTACTAGGTTTAGAAAAAATAAAAAGAAGCAAGTATTTTTCCATCGGAGTGAGGTCACAAAAAAGTCATGACCAGGTACTAGAACTTTTTATTTTTTCACTATCCTACCAGGCAAAGTATATGAGGTTATAAAAAACCCTAGAATATACAAAGACAATCTCACAGTATGAAAAGGAAACTTCCTCTAAAGGCATGGACATGCAAAGGCAGACGGAACTGGAACTTCAGCTTTATCAGCCATATCAATATTTTAGTGCAGTTACAAATTCACACAGATGCCAAGATATTTTATGTTGCCAAATGGTGCTTTTATTTTGCAGCACATGTTGTGCATTCTTTTTTAGAAGTGAACACATCTGCTGTGACTTCTTCCAATATCCATTTTTCCTTCCCTGCAATTTGGGCTATGAAGATTACAAAGCCATAAATCAGAACCATGGTGAAGGCAAGGGATCTGATTTACTAACATGGTTAATCTTTACCTCTGAGGATGCTGTGAGCAGTGCAGGGAGGCTGGGGCACCTTCAGTGTTGGAAAGTGGCATTTCCTTTGCAGCAGGGGCTTCTGTGGGCAGAAATGGGCACAATTTCAGCCAATGTTCCCAAATTTTTTAATGGTTGGACAAGGACACAGTCAAAGAGCAACTGCTGAACTCTGAAATTACTTAGGAGAGAGACAAGCAGGTGATGGGATGGGTGTGGGTTTCCATAGAATCCCAGAATGGTTTGGGCTGGAAGGGATCTTAAGGATCATCTCATTCCACCCCTGCCATGGCAGGGACACTTCCCACTATCCCAGGCTGCTCCAAGCCCCAATGTCCAGCCCGGCCTTGGACAACGCCCAACAATTCCTGCCCAATATCCCATCCAGCCCTGTCCTCTGGCACTGGGCAGCCATTCCCCCTTGTGCTGGCACTGCATGCCCTTGTAAAAATTGGTTGTTATCCTGCTGGTCTCCCTCTTTATTTCTCACAACTCCTAACGTGTCACCAGCAGAGTGTGAACAGAGTAACTTTATATAGAATCCTCTGCACTGCAAAATACTGAAGTGTTGCTTGATTCAAAATACCTTCTGTTGTTTCATTCCTGTAACTTCAGCCAAAATTCTTTCAAACTGTTGAGTCTTCGCTGCATTAACACTTTTGAGGGACACGGAGAGGTCCCTTGTGAGGGGGGGCAAATGGATGAGAAACTGGCTGTGGCTTTTAGGGGTTTGCAGGTAACCATTAGAAAAACAGGCAATGTTGAGGTTTTTTGCCAAGTTAATATGTAAGAAAGATTGGGGTACTTGCTAACATCAGAATTGGTTTGGAAGATCCAAATTTAGTCATAAGACAATTTCATGTTACGGTGACGTGAAAAAATTGTTTAATTTTCAAACATAATTTATGTAATGATATCTCCACCTTGACAGTAGGTCCACATCTTTTGTGACTTTCTGTTGAGGGCCTCATCCTTAGGTATTTCCTGGTCCTGGTTCATAAATAAAGGTATTCCATGTCTCTCCCTGGTACACTACAGAGACTGGTTTGAATTGTAATGCTTAGATTTGGGTTTCTAAAAGCCTATTCTGCCCCCTGTCACCTTATTACCTGTGTGTCCTCCTGGCTTCCAGGAGAAGGGGAAGTGGTGGCTTTCAGCAATTGTAGTAAATAGGAAGAGCAAATGTTTTATCTTTTCCTTGTCACTGCCAGCTCTGCCCCCATCTCTTCCCCTGCTTTCCTCTCCAGAATATTTGTATTCTTACAAAAAGTAATTTCTTCAAATTCAAAAAGTATTTTCTTGTCTTGTGGTATAGAAAGATATTTAAACTGCATCACTTCTTTCTACTTGTGAAGTTTCAAAAAGAGGGATGTGGTGTTGGCTTAGCTAATTCAAATGTGGAGGTAAGGCAGCTAATAAAAGTGAAATATTGCCATCAAGTCTTTACATTCCCAAAACCAATAACGTCTCTATAAAGTGCTAGAGCAGCTCCTCGCTGCTAAACACCAATGACCAGTAGCCAGCAGCTGTTTTTGTTTTCTCTGGTTGTTTACATTTTGCTCTTTACTGGTGAAATGCTTGAGGAGCTGGAGGTTTTTTCCCCACAACGCCTCAAGTTAGAATTAAAGTTGCAGCAGTCTGAGCAGGAGTTAATTCATTCTGCTATTAAGCCTTCAGTTACACTGAGGCTTTATCATTCACTGCTAATAAATGGTATTTATAGTTGGCATATACCTCCTGTAGCAACAATAACAAATGTGTTGCCTGAGATAACCTACTTTATATAGCTGCTAAAAGGCACTTTTCATTCAAGTTTCACAATTTTAAAATTCATTATAAACCTCTTGAATCCTCCAAGGACTGAAACAATGTGTGAAGCTGGATGCTTAAAGTGCAGGCCAGATTTTGAAAAGGGCTCAGAAGAGCCCACAATAGAGGACTGATATTTAAGTATGCTAAGCACATAGCAACTCCTAATGCAATACTTAGATCTGGGCTCTCAAAAGAGTTCACAAGAACCTCGTATGCTGGGAGCTTGTGAAACACTGGCCATGTCACAGCAAGCACTGCTGGGGACTTTACACTCCTCAGAATCTGCTAAGTCTGCCTTTGATTTCTCTGGGTCTCAAGCACTTTCCAAAGCCTGGATCTAAACAAAGATCTGTGCTTTATGTGGGATTATTTCCTTTATCTAAGAATATCATTGTTCCATCCTTTCCTATAATTAATTAAATAAATAAATAAATAAAAATGCCTGTCATAGTGTAAGATGCTTATAGGCTTAGGAGAACTGGGTAATATTCTTCTAACTGCTGAGTGTCCTTACTTGTCTCAAACCAGCCAGAACTGGGCTGTTCATTTTGTTGTATAAGCACAGCTGAGAACTCTGTTTGGGCAAAGCAAAAGTTGGTAACTCCTGCCTTCCTTCTGGAAGTTTCAGTCTCTGCAGCAGCCAGTGCAGCTGAAGGTAAGTGTGTGCTGTGGCTTGGCAATAAGGTGGGAGGAATTTCTCTTCCAAAGGTGTCAGTCCCACAGGAGGCTGTGGTGAGGTGGGGATCGGGCTCTGCTCCCAGGGAACAAGGGACAGGACAAGAGGAAACGGCCCCAGGCTGTGCCAGGGGAGGTTCAGGCTGGAGATAAGGAAAAAATTATTCACTGAAAGAGTGACTGAGCATTGGAAGGGGCTGCCCAGGGAGGTGGTGGAGTCATCATCCCTTGAAGTGTTCAAAAACGAGTGGAAATGGCACTGAGAGGTGTGGTTTAGTGGGCATGGTGGTACCGGCTTGAAGGTTGGACTCGATGACCTTGGGGGTCTTTCCCAACCTTATTGATTCCATGATTCTGTCACCAGGTCTCCATCAGCTCCTTGTGTGGCCTTACCCAACCAAGAAGGCTCAGACCTTTTGGGCCAGTCAGAGAAGTGAGCAAATGTCATGGAAACTTCTGAAAACACACCAAAAATGCAGAAACCCCACCAAAACATGCAATCCCTGACTACTGCCTGCAGAACTAAGCCTGGATTCATTGCTGTTGTTACAGCTCCAGGCCGGAGGAGCAGCCAGTGTGAGTAGGTGGGCCCTGGGCATTGTGTGTCCTTGTGAGAACTGTACTGTGCATGTCAGATAAAAAGCAAAGCCTGTGCTAAAGAGAAAGAGCTTGAGTTCTTGTATTTGCTCTGCCTGATAGTGAGGATTTCATTTGGATGATTCAGCTTACCACTTCTACATTTGCTGTGAATCAGTATTGAAGTGTCATGTTGTAGGAGCTGCCTATTGATGGGAACTTAAATTAGCATTAAGGAGCAGCCACAGACTTTGCAAGATAATCTGGCTTTATTTGTGCCTTCCCTTCTTGGCTTCTGTGTGTGTATATCTTATTACCAGGGAAAATTACTTTTCTTTGTGCTGCCCTTTACAATTGTGAAGAAATTACACCAGTCCTTTGAATGAAGAGCAGCACAGAGATTAAACACGGGCAGTGTCATCTGCTAAAAGTTACTGTGCTAAACAGCCAGGAAACCCTTTGAAAGGGATGGCAGGGAAGGAGATACTGAATTAATCTCAGTATTGCCTGTGACAATGCAAGGACTTTAGTTTGGGGGAGATGTGTTCTGTCAGAGCAGGGAAAGGAGAATTTTGTTCCCTTTGGAAGTGGTGCTGGAGAGTCACTTACTGCTGCGCAGGAGGAGACACCTCTTGAGGGTGGTGCTGATTCCAGATTCAGGGAAGCAGAACAAGTATCCTGGAAGGAGTGATGAAATGCCTGTGTGGGAGTATGGATAACCAAGCTCTAAAAATCCTGTTTGATGAAAAGCAGTGGGGCTGAGGATTTAGTCCCCATTTCCAGCTGCAGGAGTGTGGTGTGCTTGTTACATTTCTGATTTTCAAATCCGTTAAATACCTAGGGCCAGGTTATCCTGGGGTGTAAAACTGGGAAATTTCACTTAAATTGAGAGCTGCCTTGAGGTAGGGTGAGAGAAGGGTCTGATCTCAGAGTCCCTTTCAGCTGGAGTAATAAAATGGCCATTTATTTTTCCCCTGACACTCACTGAAACTTTTGGGAAATGAAATGTATTGTTCCTACACGCTTCTGGACCACGTGGGAGTGAAGAGCTAATGGTGTGTGGTTCCCTTTATCCAACAGTCCTTTTCTGACAGGGGTTGGGCTGATGCTCTATGCCTGCTGTGCTCATAATTAGTAGAGCACCACAGTTTAGACCCATTTTAGGCCGTTTTCCAGTGTCCTGGAAAGAGAGGCATCGCCAGGAGTGCCAGGCATTTGCAGCTGGCTCCACTTGCTGACCAGTCTTTGGCTCCATACTCCATATTTCAAGCCTTGATGTGTGAGACAAAGCGTTAGGGAAGTTTGATTGACTTTCTAGTTATTACTGAGATCAAAGGCTTGCTTTTGTTTGTTTGTTTGTTTGATTTTTTTGCATCAGACTTCTTTATTCCACCACCTGGGCTGGGTTATGTATTGAAAGAACTGCATGCAGAGATGTTAAATTCCAGGGAAAACTCAGTGATCCAGCATCACTCTCTACTAGGTAACAGCTGAATGCACTGCCATTATAGGAACTTAAACACAAGTTTATCTGTTTTTCCTGGGGAAAAGATTTAGCTTTCTGGGTCAGCCTTGTATGCAGGCAAATTGTGCTTTTCTCCTCTTGCAGTGGAAGACTGGAGCTTTCTGCAGTGTGGGTGGGAAGTCCTACCACTTTTAATAACATTGCTCCAGTCCTGATTTGGAGTGAATTGGCAGTACCTTAATTCTGGAATAATTGTCAGTGCAGTGTGGGTTCTGGTGAATCCTTTGGGGTCGTGGTGAATTTATTTGTATTTTCAACACAAACAAAACTAAAATCTCATCTTTTCAGAGGCTTGCCTCTCAGCCACTCCACTGAGGTGGAATGGGTTCTTTGTTTTCCAAAATATTTTGAATTTATAAAGCAAAAGAAAATCTGTTAATTCATCTTTGCTTTATATATTCTGTGTCTGAAGTTGGTGCCTCTCCAAAATACATGACTGCTTATGGAGTTTTTAATAATATGTTGTGGTGCTGGTGATGATAACTCATATTTAACTAGGCAGTACCTGTCAGATTGCTTCTTTGCTGAGCCCGGGAGGGTACCTGAGCTTTGGCAGCAGACTGAAAAGATGCTTGGGATGCAGTGATTAGTGGATCAGTGGAGTCTGAGAGCCCCAACACTTGCATTTGGGGATGCAAATAATAGTTTTTCCCTATTATGATGTTTCCACAACATAAAATCCCAGTAATTCTTACTCTACATGTAGATATTTCCAACATTACCTGAAATCAGCAGTAGATCAGTAGTGTGGGGTGCTTGTGATAGGATTGGAGATGGGAAAACATTTAGAGTTTTTTTAATGGAACATGATCCTTTGAAAAATCAAACCCACTATTTGATGATGTCAAACATCATTTTAATTAATCTCTAAATTTTTCATTTTAAAATAAATATTTATAAACTAAATTTAGCTGAATGTATATTGCAAATATGCATCCTAATCTGAATTAGATACATTTCAAACAACCGAATTTTTTTCAGGTAAATTGAAATACTGTGAACAAAGGCTATTTCTGCATTACTTTTTTTTTTTTTTTTAAAATTAAGAATGTTTAGGAACTTGATGTGAATTGGCTCGTGGCCAAGCACTTCACATTTCTCAGCTATCCAAAGTAAACTACAGTGAGATAGCTGAGAGATCATCTCCTCTATGTATATCTTCAAATAGAAGCTGATTCAGAACATTTCCATGGGTTCAGGAATCCTCAACTGAGCTCTGAATATGGATGATGTTCCCTATCCCAGTGTGCAGCTCCTGGTAACTGGAAAACTGCTGTTTGAGGTGCAGACCTGCACAATAAAATGTCCCAAATCTTTTAGCTGATGAATATCAACAGCAAACTCCAGCACTTGTTTTCTCCATGTTGTTGCTCCCCCATGTACCAGTAATGCTCTTTTTTTGGCTGAAAAATCCCATATTTGTCCTGAGAGAGGTGAAAGACAGCTCTGACCCCAGTGTGGGTCTCTGAATTGCTGAAGTGAAGGGTCCCTGGGCAGAAGGGTCCCTCAGCAAGGCTGGGAGCTGTGTGTGACCTGCCTTTGTGCTGTGTATTTACATATTTGCCTGTCTTCTTTCTCCTTCTTTTCCTCCCTACACAAAAATCCTTATTTACTTCAGGCACTTGCATTTGATTTCCAGATAATCATTCTGCTGGAAAACATGGACCTGTGCTATTATAAGAGGATAAATAGAATAACTTCTATGGGAATTTGTTAGCAGGATGTAATCTACCTCTTAATGCCACCACTGGTTTCCTTCATTCAGTGTATCTGCTTTTCCTTTCCCTGATTTTATGGTGTGTTCCCAAGACCTTTATTATCATCATGATTAATTCTTGTCACACAGTGGAAGGAGGACCCCGAAGCAAAAAAAAAGCATTTTTATCCAGAATCCACATCTATTACTTTTGCAGTGATGAGGGTTCGAGTGTCTTAATTAGACCAAAAATAAAGCAGCTTTATTCTTCAGATCACAACATTCAGGCTATCAGGGGTAAAGAGAGAAAACCTGAGGAAAGCTATTAAGGGCAAAATTATGCCTAACGCTATGTGATCATAGGTAGACAGATGTTAGCAGCAAGGCAGCAGATGTCCTACTAGACAGCAATAAACACACTGGAGGCAAGAACACATTTCCTAACACGGCATTGGAAAAGGAGGGGAAGAGGCAGGAGGTGTTCCACTCTTTGGTACAGCGAGGAAATGACCTTTATGTCTTGCGTGAGCACCACGGATGGTGGAGATGTTCAGTGCTGTTCAGAAAATTAATGAGATTGAAGGATTTTCTTCAGATGTGAATTTCGTTTTTATTTTGTGCTTTATGATTGTGATTAAGTTTTGATAGTGCAGATCAAATTCTGCCTTGCTATAGGGCCAATATCCAAGCAGAGAGAAAAGGGTTACGAGACCAGCAATTCCAGTGAGGTTTTTTTGTGGATGAGCATTATCCTAAGTCTCCTTTTGTTATTTTAGAGATATTTCACCTCAATCCATGCTGCTCCTTCCCCTGGAAAAGGGAGCCAAGAGATTTACAGTAGGTTTTGGATATGACCTGGTGGAATTAAGAAAATCAAAATATTAAGGAGAGGGAAAAACAGGAGGAATATTTTGAAAGAATAAGAAATTATTATTTGATATCTACAGGATAATCAGTATCCAAGAGGAGGAAAGCTTTTTTTGGTAGCACACTACCAACTAATGATTTAAAACAAAGAAATAAAAGTATTCTTTAAGGTACAAGTGATTAATTACTGAGGAGGGTGGGGGGGAGGTATGTCGACATGGTAGAACTGAATAAAATACTGGTCAGGTTGCTTCCTGACAGAAATCATAACAGAATTCTGGTGCTGCAGATTGTCCCAGATGAAAACCAGTCCTGTTACAGTCTGGAGCAACAAAACAGACTGTCCAAAATCTGCCTGAGCAACGTGTGTGTCTTACAGGCACTGTTACATCAAACAAACATCAGTTGTCACTTGTTAGGACCATTAACAAGTCCAAAATAAAACATAGACCAGAAAAGATACATCTTACATTCTATAAATTGTGTGGTCTGAAATCTATTAAAGCTGACAGAGAAGAGGGCTCTGAATTGGTGAGCAGGCTGATTACACCTCGTTCTTTATTCCCTATTGACTTTGGGTATGCCATACCTTTCCATTTCCTGGAGAAATAAATTAAAAGTCAGAACTAATTTGCCTGATGGAGGGTGCAGGTGGAATTTTGTTCAGATGAGCATTTGCACATTGTGAAATCCAATTTAACCCCTTGATGGGCTATAGTTTATTTTCTTTTGTTGACAGCTTTGTGGCAGCTAAAATAGGAACCTGATTAAATAGAGACAGTGAGAGATTGAGGTCTTGTTCTAACAGCAGGAGGATCAAGGCCTCTAATCTTATCTCCCTGAACACTGAGATGAGCTGAGGATGCTGGCAGCGAGATAAGCTTGGCTGTTTAGAGCTATAAAAGACCCCAAGAAGAGAGAAGAGGTGTGAGGTGTGGGCAGATATTTTTCACGCACACAAATAATGCTGCCTGTTTCAATACATTTGGGTCAAGTGCTTGGAAGGTACGGGATATTATAAAGGCAGTGATTGTGTTTTGCTGCATGGGCATACATCAAAGGACAAATAATAAGCACTTGCTCCCTCTTTGCAAAGAAAATACACGTCTGCAAATTCTTAAATCCAATTCATAATTTATAAACTACCAGGAGCACAGTAATAACAGTAGAGGCCGAGTGGGAGGAGACCACTTCTGGCAGAAGTGGAATTGCTGCCTCTTGCAGTCAAACTTTTAAATATTTTGAATGGAGCAATAACATCAAATCACCAAGGAAAGCCTTTTGTCAGGTTTAATGCAGAGCTGTCTGTACAGGACTGTGTGCTTATATTTTGCACATTTGTTTGGAAGTAACCAAAGGATTTATAGAACTTATGTTTCCCTTCTTGTTCTATATATGGTGTTGGGTTTTTATATTTTCTTGTAACACTTTGTCCCATATCAGATTTCAGGATGTTAAATAAAATTGGGGATGAATGAAGAAAGGAAAGGAATGAGACAACACTTGGCTTGTATTTAGTTCTCCTTGATTTACTGGGAGAATAAAGTGGAAGGAAAGCCTAGACATAAACATACAAAATGCATAAATAAGATAGCATACCAAAGTTACTTTTTTAAAAAGTAAGCCAAAAGCTTCCACTTTTGTAAGTGTCTTTAACTGGTAACAGTGTGAAATGAAAGGTAAGCCAATTTAGTTCAGCCATGGACCTGTTTCCTGATCTGTGGAGCTCTGCAGATCTGTGCTAGCTGAAGATCTGCTGAGTCCATAACATCTCCAGTTTAATCTCGTACTTTCCTGAGCACGTCTTTGAATTTTCTTTGGTTAAAGATCAGCCTCCAGCATTGTTTTGCTAAATGGGCTCCTGTTGTCACCTGAGAAAGTACAACCAGTACATTATGTTCTACCTGGTAGGACGAATCTTCTCGGATCACACCACCACTGATTCAGTTCCACTCTCGATCAGAATGGGTTTTGAACTTCAAAATTATTTTTTTGTCTGTGTGTAGATGTAATTTATTTTTTTCCATTATACATATCCAAAGCTCCCCATCAGAATGTGCATTCCTGGCATATATTGCAGAGGAGCTTGGTTTGTTTAAAAGTCTGTAATAAATATTTTTTAAAGGCTTTGCATACTTTCTAAGGAGTTTAAACCCTTGGCTATTGCCAAGATGTGCTCTCAAATCCTTGTGATGATTATTAACATTGATTTACACTTTTAATATCCAACATGAGGGCGTGGCACAGTTAAACTGGACCAGTGGCAGTGGTGCACTGACAGCCAAAACCTGTAATTTCCTTATGGGGATTGTTGCAAGAACAGAAGAGAAGATCTTACACAAGAGGTGTGTGAGGTCTGAATTTTTCCTGGGTTCCCATCTTTCTTCTAAAGTATCTTGAAAAAAATTGTAAAAAAAGGAACTTGCAAACTATCTGTTTCCCTACTAGGCTTTTTGCAAAAAAAGAAAAAAAGAGTTGTCTAGTGTTAACAACAGCATCATATTTCATGAGAGACTTCACTTTTGCTGCTTCTGCTAGACCTGGAGTAGTGCAGTAACAAATTTCTAGCAGTGACTTGAATAGAGAGGGAGAGCTAACTACGAGCAGACCATGTGTTAAAATTGTGTTTGTCACTTAGCACTGTGTTACTGCTCTCAGAAACCTGATACTTAATTATATTACTTTAATTGGGCAATATTGAGATTGAGAAATATTTATATTGATTTAAAAAGCCCCCCAAAAAAACAAAAAAACAAAAAAACCAAAAAAAAACCCACAAAAAACCCACAAAAAAAAACAAACAAAAAAACCCCAAAAACCCTAAAAACAGCTTTCAGGGAAAAAAAGGAAATATTTGGAACCAGAAACTGGTCTCGTTCCCAGAAAGGCCTGCAGTGGGGTTTGTTAAAAAATGCTGTAATTATCTGGGAGCTACAGCAGAATCACTCTTTGCATGTTGGCATTTTCCCCATCCCACTCCAAGTGCCTCCCTGCAGAGGAGTTTCCATCAGAAGAGCAACATATTTAAAAATCTGTGTCAGGTGTGCCGTGAGCAGCTGAAACACACATCCCTGCTTTGCTTAGGGATTATCCTGGGTGATCCAGAGGCTTGGTTTGTGCTGTTCCCTAGAATGCAGGGCCACTGAGCTGAGCCTGGGGGATGGAAGGGAAGGCAGGAGTGACTCTGCCTAAGCTGTGCTTGCCAGGGTCAGGGTAGCAGGATACCACCCATGCCTGCTGGTTAGGAATTCAGCTGTAAGAGCAGATGCAGAAAAAGGAGAGTATCAGGAACTTTCATTTTCACTAAATCAATTTTCTTGAGGCTGGAGGTTATTCTGGTTCTCACCCAGATGATGCATTGTGCTTAAGGGAATTGAAGGGCTTTGGCTGATGTTTCATAGGGATACACAGACAGAAAACACCTTTTTTCACCCTATCGAGAATTTTTCACATACCCTGACATTAATTTGACCCTTAGTTTGAAAGGGCAGGTATTAGGAAAGGTAGAAGGTAATTCATTACTGAAGTGCAACTTAGTTTTAATTACTAATGGAATTGTGACATAGTAATCATCTGACAGTTAAATATTATTAGGAGTTTGCTCATCATTATTGGAGTGTTGCCACTATCTTTAATGGAAAAAGGACTTAATCTATTATTTTTTGTAGGAAAATGTATGCATTAGGTCCTTGTTATTAATTCTATGCTAGGTCTGAAAAGAGATTGTTTTCACTGAGCACTCATTATGGGGTATGTGAATTAGTAAATACACTTCAAGGATTGAAGTTGCAATATCGCAGCACCTTTGAAAAAGAACCCATTTTATTATGCACTCAGAGTGTACTTGAAGCAAAGGCTGGACTTTATTATGTTTTTATCAAAACAGAAGTCAGGAGCAGAATGCCTGGCCACTTTTATTCAGGAAGGCCCTAATCTACTTTTCAAAGGATGTTACTGGTAATTTGTCTTAAGTTGTGGACATTAATGCCAAATGCATTGATACATTTTAGCCAGATGCAAAAAGTCTCTTTTGGCATTTCTTTATTTTAGATAGATTTTAGTCATTCTTAAGAAGCTTCAGGTAAGATGCTGAAGTACTGAGTAAAATTGCTGGTTTGGCTGTAATGCTCTGTGGACAATTATCCTCGTGCTTGAGCTGCAGCAATTGAATAACCTTTTCTTTACACAACCATTGGGTTTTGGGTTTTTTGCTATTAAATTGTCCTTGATACACAGGTTGCTTTTTTTACAGAGCACAGGAGTTGTGCTGTTATCACAATCAGCAGTGTATTATTACCTAGGAGGGTCAACACTTTCCTGACAGAGTTTGCTCTTCATCCATGTGGAAATGGCATTATGGAAGTGGCAGCTCTGCTCAAAGATGAAAATTCAATATTATCTACACAATATCCATCCAAATCATAATTAAACAACACAAACCTGCTTACAGTGCTGTAAGATCCACGCTGCTCAATTCCAGGCTTTATTCTGATATTCTGCCTTGACCTGTGGAGTTCATAATTTCCTCTAAAAGCGAAGAGAGTGTTTAAAGCAGGTGTGATTATACAAGCTGATTAACATTCCTTCCTCATTGTCACATCCTGAGAGAGGAGTTTTCTACACTCCTTTTTTCCCCCAACTTTAGATTGTTTGATGTAGCAACACTGAGAACAGAATCGTCTCTCTGTCTATTTCCAAATGAATACCGGGCTGTGATACACATCTGTTTAAGCACATCCCATCAGATTTTTATGTGTTGTTATATTTATTTAGTGGTGTTCATGCCTACAGTCAGTACTTGTGTGCAGATATCCACACACAGGATTATGGAGATGAGCAGAAGGTGTGATTGCCCTCAGCAGTGTTGACAGGACACTCTGAAGTGACACTAACCCAGGAATGGGACTTTGGTGATCTTTGTGGGTCCCTTCCAACTCAGGAGATTCCACGATCTGAAATACCCAGCAGCTGTTGAGAGTTCTGGTCTAAGGCTGATGCAGAACATTCAAAGAAGAGAATCAGAAGGAAAAAGGAGAAACAAACCAGTTCAATGTGTGATCCCTTAACTGCCTGAGAGATGCAGGGGATCTGTGAAGAGGAT
Organism: Corvus brachyrhynchos; assembly: GCF_000691975.1. Lineage (NCBI taxonomy): Eukaryota > Metazoa > Chordata > Aves > Passeriformes > Corvidae > Corvus > Corvus brachyrhynchos. The sequence continues at coordinate 1,231,016 of NW_008238440.1, forward strand.
CCTTCCTGGCTGTACTTCATCTCCTTGCTCTTTATGCCATCCTCAAGAGCGAAGGACACACTGGTGGTTTCTAACATATTTAGAAGTATGAAACCACAGTGGTGGTTTTCTAACATATCATAACAAGGTTTCTATATTCCTTCATCAATAAGTGTTTAAATGATTCTCCCTTAATTATGAAACCACAGATCACAGTGTTCCTAATGATACTTTGCTAAATGCCATTTCTATTGTGTTTAAATTTTAAACGTATGTAGTAGTTACAGAAGGACCCTTTCCCCTTACAAGTAAACAAATATGTTACTTTAGAGAGATTTTAAACCCTCAGTGCATGAGTCAGATTTGGAGGCAGATTTATGGCATAACAGCTATTGTTTGTTTGCATTGCAGTGTCTTTTACCCATAGTGTCCCACAAAATAAAGTGTTCCCTTGATAACAACAAAACTTCCAGTGAATTAATTGCTAGAAGCCTTTGAAAGATAAAGAACATACAAGTGGCAGCAGATGACTCTTTATCCCTCTCTTTAATTTGTTTTGGCCATTGATTACTGTGTTTGCAATCAGTGGAAGCACTGTTGAGGGTTGGTTGGGCTGTGGGCAAATGCTGCACAAGAGAGGTTTGAGGGAATTTCATTGTGCAGGAGCCCAGCCTGGTGGGGAGCTTTTAGGAGAAAAACTGAAAGCTTGCCACAGATCAATCATAATGGGGTTTTGATATTAATTCACCTCAGTGCTGGGTTGACCCTGAGCCCCACTCCCTCTGTTCTGGGTGGAGTTCCTGCTGCATTTAAACCTGGATGTCTCCAAGTGGAATTGTTGTGCTGCAGTAAATATCCCTCTGAACTGTGCAGTTCTCCATAGAGAACCACTGGGGGGGTGTGTATATGCAACAGCTTGGCAGTGGAGCTGGAATTCTCAAGTCTGTCACCAGCTAAAAACATTGAAGAAACTGAACTGGGGTCTACAGCTTGAATGCATTTGCACACCACACACATTTATTTTTAAATTGTTTTGGTTTGCTCTGAGTGTTCCTGAATGGAGGATGCCCTTTACATTCTTCTCAACAAAATGATGAAACTACCCAAGTGAAGGATGCCAAGTGGGCGTGTAAGAGTGAAGCTCTGGGAGAGTGATGACAAAGGCCAGGCTGTGTGTGATCTGAACCTTCCTTTTGCCTGATCCACAGCACCAGGCAGCACCAGGCTGTTCCTTCTCCTATTGACTTCAAAATAGGGCATGAACTTGTTCACCAACTGTAGCTTCCAAGCTTATGTGTAAACAATTATCTTGTGAAGTTATAGACAAAGAAATATCTCTTGTTGTAACAGCCTGGTGCCTGTAGCTCTCTGTAAATGTGATAATTATGATTAGAGGGAGCACACTGAAGTATTAGACCTGTACTAGGATTTAATTACCCGCAGTTTCAAATCATAAGACAGCTAAAAATATTCTATGTGTGGTTTAGTTACACAGGGAAAAATAATTCCAGGTTCACTCCTTTGGTTGTAGTGACAGGGGTTAAACTGCAGTGTACACAGGATTGGTGTGTGCCTTGTGTGCCACAGCACACTGAGTGTCACCTTTGGGGTGTCTCGGCAGCTCCCCTGGCCTTCCAGCTGAGCCATGGCACTAGCTGGCTTGGCTTTAGGTGTGTGCACCCCTCTCCTGTCCCTGTCACCTGTCCCTGAAGTGCCCATCTCACTACACAGGCTCCCCAGGTAAAAAAGCAGTCACAGACTTGATTTGAAATATCCTCTCCCAGCTGCAGTTCAAACGGGAGCTATTTCTGGAGACAAGGCTCTTGAGGCTGCAGAGTTAACATGGAACTTTCTAAATGGATTTAAACTGTCTGGTAAGGCAATTACAACTGGGGAATTGCTACAAAGTCGAATCTTCCTGAAGCCTTGGAAAGTGCAGATTCTGGCTTCTACTTCCCTTTTTATTTTTTTTTTTTTTTAAACCTTATAAATTTGGAAATGCATAAAATCCATAATGAAAAAGTTTGGACGTGCAGAAAAAGATGAGTGATTAAGATGGGCGTGCTTCCAAAACAACCCAGGACACTTGGCAGAGTGGGTGGTAACAGTTTGTTTTTCTCGTCTGACCAGAAGCATTTCAATATGCTTTCAGTAGAAGAGACTTCCAACTCAGAAAAAGAGGTTCTGAAAGTCTTGGAGATCAAGCTGGAAAATCAGTGCAATGTGTGCTCCCACCAGGATGCTGAGTGCACCTGGTGGGGGAAGGACCAGGGATTGATCAGGATAAACAATGCTGCCAGATAAATCATGTGAGGTCTGTCAGACAACACTGAAATGCAAAGTAAGATATAGCCTATTTCATAACACCTGATTTTCAAGTAGAATCTTTTGCTCTAATCTTGCTGTTTATTTCCCCCAGTGTGCAGGTGAGTGGCTTTTCCAGGATTTTCACAGCATCCAAGCCCTAAGTGGAGAGCTGTCAGATCACTGGGAAACCAGCAGGGTGAAGCAGGATTTATGTTGTTTTCCTTGGTGGTAAGATTTAAGTTTGCTCATGGTGTTTCTATTTTCTGGAAGGTGGAAATATGGTTTTGGGCAGACAAAAGGAGTGCTGCTCTTCAGGTGTGTGTTGAGACACAGGGAGGGGAGACAGGAGCACAGTTCCCCCTCCTGTCTCAGCTCCACCTGGATTTAAAAGAATGGCAGCTGTCACTGCCTTCTCTGTGGGACTGATCCTGGGTTTTTTAGCAAAGAGTGATTTATGAACCCTTCCAAAGCAAGGCCCACTGGCAGTCCAGGTGAAGGAGTACCTTGCTTTTGTGTTGAGATCGGGCTTTTGAGTAAGCCAGGGATCAAATTCCTTATTTCTGGAAATATACAGAGGCACATTCTGGGCATCAGTGAAAGTAAATAGTTAAGGTTTCTGTGGAATAAGGAATTTCTGTAACAGTAAGATATATGTAACAGTATTTAGATGCCTAAATTTTATTTCATTCTCACTTTCGCAGATAAATACTTGCAAATTTTTGGCCCTCTATTACTTCTGTCATTGCACATTACGGGAGTCTCTTGTTCTTCTCTGTGGTCTGACTTAGTGTTTCATTAGATCAATGTATTAAGGGACCTTTTCAGAGTCAGTATGTATGTAGAAGAGGGTAGTTGACTTCTTAGTCTAGCAGACAAAAGACACAATGAGGTTCAAAGGCTGTATGCTGAAACTTGGGAAGCTTACTTGAGAAACAAGGTGATTTTTGTTTTTCAGAGAAGGTGAGTAACAAGTGAAGGAATTTGCCAATTGTTTATTCCATTCTATGCCACTTTGATTTTGGGCTTTTGCTTGTTTCGGTAGGTTATTTGGTTGGGTTTTTTAATGTTTAATGGTTTTAAGGATGTTGAAAATCCAAATTTTAAAGGGGATTCTTTGAAGGAATCCTGTGGTCTGTCAATCAGATGTTACTGCATTGTGTCTGGGCTTTGTCCTTTCTGAATTTATAAGTGCCATTCATTTTAATGTCTGACGAAATGCCATGCATTTTAAAGGCTGAGTTTTAAGGTCCCAGCCTTTTAAAGTGTGAAGGTACATGAGTGGAGAGGGACCTCAAGGCCTGGGATTGAGCTGTTTGTCTGTTATGTGTTTGTAACAATTAATACTGTGGAGAGGAAACTTGGTGTGTGTTAAGAGAGTGTCGGTATCAGCTGGGTGAAAATTAACTTGTAGCTGTTTATTAAAATGTTCTCCCTGGAGCACTGTGTTGGTTGTGTTGGACGTCTGGACCAGATGGACCTTGGGCTGAGGATGACAGCTCAACGTTCAGCTCAGCTCTGCTCCACCCTGTCCAGCACATCTGTCAGGGAACACAGTTAAACAGGACTTGCTCTATTTTTGGGTTTTATATTCCCCCCATTTTGTTATGGCAGTAACCCTTTCCCTCCTTAGGAAAAAGATCTTGTGTAAGAAATTGTCAGATTAAAACAGTATTTATAAAACAGCAATGAAATAGCGTTTTCCATGCTCTTGGGAAGGACTGGAATAATATAAAACTTAATTTTGGTTTCAGGCATAACTGGGAAATACTGTGCTTGTGACCTGTGTCACAAATGCAGCTGAATAGATATTGGTACATTTTGGAAGTAATTTTTACTTTTCATCCCTCCTATCTGGGGAAGGAATATTAAACTTTCTGTAGCGGTGCTCTTGTCTAAGAGGGAAACCAGTTTTTTCTTAATTAAATTTCTAGTAAACCCATTTAATGACACTCAAAAATAAACATTCAAACCAAAAAAATTTCCAGTGCATGCAGGTCTCTTTTTCAGTGTTATCTCCTGCAGTAGCTAGAAATTTCAGCATTAACAATTCTGGATGCTTTCTACGATCAGTGTAATCAGAATCATGGAGTCACAGAGTGGTTTGCATTGAAAGGGCCTTAAAGCCCATCCAGTGCCACCCCTGCCATGAGCAGGGACACCTTCCACTGTCCCAGGCTGCTCCAAGCCCCAATGTCCAGCCTGGCCTTGGACACTGCCAGGGATCCAGGGGCAGCCCCAGCTGCTCTGGGCACCCTGTGCCAGGGCCTGCCCACCCTCCCAGGGAACAATTCCTGCCCAAGATCCCATCCAGCCCTGCCCTCTGGCACTGGGAAGCCATTCCCTGTGTCCTGTCCCTCCAGCCCTTGTCCAAAGCCCTTCTCCATCTTAACAGTATGTGAAAAGTATAGCATCAGTTTGGGTTTTTAGGTACAAAATAAAGCAGTTTTGTCTCAGCAACATTTCAGAATTTGTAAAACAGTTTAGGAACTAAGTCCTGCCTGGCTGATTTGATGACTGGTCATTCCTCTTTCCCCTGCTCTGTCAGGTCTCCTAACAGAGGAACAGCCACAGGAAAAAAGCAGCACCAGCTCCGTGTAACACTGCCCCCACAGACCCCCAAGGGACCACTCGGCCCAATGAGGGTTGATAACTAAGCTGGCAAGAAGCTCAGAGGTTGGAATAAAAACAGCATCAGCTTTTCAGATCATATTCTTCTCTAATGTAATTAATTCTGAGTCACAGACCTGGAGTGAGGCACGCTTCCAATGGGGTTGTTTCCTGAAGGTCAGCTGGGGAGCCGAGTATTCAGCAAGTGCAACCCAGAGAGATGCAAGTTCCCTGGTTAGGTTTGTGGTTGAAGAGTTTCCCAAGGCCTCACTAAGTTGGGAAATTGCCCATTTAAACAATAAAACGTAATAGCATATGACACTGCTGCTTAAAGTGATCCTGTATGGGAGAGCAGATACGAAATACAGAAATTGATTCTCCCTTTGCCAGGTTTGGGGAAGCAGAACTGTCAGTTCTCTGGCTTGACCTATTGCTCTTCTAAAATAATGGGCTTGATAAACAGCATTCAAAATATGTTTGATTCATCCCCCCATACTTATAGGCATGGATTTAATATTACATCTCACCAGCTCTTTCCCCCCACCAGAGGCAAAAAAAAAATTCCTGCTTTTGCTGTTTTCTCCCTTAGTCGTGTCTGACACAGGTGAGGAAATTCCCACTAGCAGTTGCCAGGAAGACCTGATATGGAAAGAAAGCTGGGAAGCTGAGAAGTCTCCTGCTCTGCAGTCATCCAGGGCTCACCATGAGGAGCAGCTCTCATCCAATGAAGCTTTCCAATAAAAGTGCCTGTGGTTTGAAAAAAAAAATACCTGCGAAGGATGTCACAGAATCATAGAATATCCTGAATTGGCAGGGATCCACAAGGATCAGCAAAATCTAACTCTGATGTCAGGGGCACACAGATGGGTGGAGATATTTTCAAAGGTATTATGAGATGTATTTTAAGCCCTGTTGAACTTTAATCATATTTAGGAATCATTTGGTATTTATGAAAGCTTATTTGGTTTCTAAATAAATGTGTTGATTTTTTCATAAGCATTGAGTAATTGATAGCCCTTCAGGTAAGTCCTTAACAAAGTGTCCCATTGCTCAGCTCTCCCAGAAGAATTAACTTCAGTACCTGGATCATGGGGATTTCCGTGATTTCATTGATCTGGGGGCACATTCATGAACAACCTTAACCAGAATATCTTGGGCCTGGCTGTCTCTGAGTAACAGGTGAGACTGACTCTTATGTCACTTGCAGGATGTGATTTATAGGTTAAAGGCAAAAAACTTGTAGCAACATTTGAAGAAGTTGCTGTCAGTCATTAAGAGCTGCTTAGAAAGCTGATGGTGAAGATTTACTGTGATTTTTCAGAAGTGCCTAATTTCTTTATGAATAACCTGCTTACCTCTGAAAATTGCCTGTTGCATCCACAGATAATTATTTTTATAAATTAAATTGGCCCTAGATTCTCATACAGTTGTCTATTTTGCAATGTTCATCTCAGCTTCCATGGCTGTTGGTGCTTTATAGATGTAGCGGACAGTGAAAATACCATTTTTCATTCACAGCTTCACTGTAACCCTTTGAAACTCTGCCAGAAGTTCCAATGAGCTTATAGTCATTTTATTGTATCCCTGCTCATGATCACATGGTGGTTTTTCCCCCTTTAACATCTCTAAGGAAGAGTTCACCAAATAAGTTGTTCAGAACAGATCAACCAGCATGGCAGAAGTCTGCTGAGCACTTTAATTGCTGTCCATTAAAAGTGCAAAGCTGTTCTGCTATGATCAGGCACCCTGAGATGCACCTACAAAGGATCCTCATTCCATTAATTCAGTGGATGCTGCTTCTTATGTAATGAAAAATTAAGCGAGCTTTGACCAAACCTTGGGAACAAAACTCAGCAGTTAGCAATGGCAACCCAATTAAAATACTTTCCGTGTACTTGTTTTTAAATATTCATGCTATTGAACCATTCCCACTTAATGCATAAATGACAACATAATATCCGACTGTAACAGTTGGTGGAAGCCATTTTAAGTAGCAGTTTAACAAACAGAGATGGATTTTAATTTGCAATGCCAGTTGAGCTGTAATAAAAACTAGTATTCCAGCTGTGAAAAAAAAAATAAAACACAGCTTGGTTTAGAGTTATTTACAGATGTGTAAGGATTTTTTTTTTTTCCTTAAGCTGTACAATGGAACCATTTGGCCATTATTCCTCTCAAGAAGTATTTGTATCAGATGCCCTTCCTACCCCTAATTTCTGGAGTCAAACGCTCACAAAAATTCACATTAAACTATTATGGCAATTCTTAAGTGCTCATTGATTACAGGATTCAACTTCCTGTCAGAAATGTGACTGTTCAGTGTTAATATAACTGTTCACTTGTTTTATGGACTCTGATGAGTTTCTGTTGACTTTGAGATAAATCCTATACTGCTGTCTTTGAATGATTTCCATGGGTTGGCATTGTTGCTGTCTCCTGGAGTGTTATTAGGATTCTTGCAACTTTGATTTCTGTTTGTTTATCCTTCTCAAAATACCAGCTGCTGGAATCATGGTTACTTTGTGAAAGTTTTAGTGCTTTGTCTTTAAAAGTGAAATTCTCAGTAGCATGACAGAAAAGTCTGCAAGTAAGGACCATGCACATTCTTGAAATCTCTTCGGAAACTCAAAAAAAAAAACCCCCAAGTTTTTTTGAGCATTAGGTCAAGGCAAGAGGACAGGTCACATACTCTAAAGCAAGCCTGGAGGAACAGCTCTTGGTGCAGCAAGAGGTTGTCACTGGGTAGCTCAGTGACTTTTCTGCCCTGCTTCATGGCTTTATTGAACACATCATGGTCCCTGGAGGTTCATCTGTAACTAAACACAAGCTCTCATGACCAAAATGTTCATTGCCCTGGGAAGGGTTAGATAGAATACTTCTATTATTTGGATTAAGTGATTTAGCCAGCTTTCTTGCTTTTCAGGTTTCTTTGTTTGTTTGTATCAGCATAGTTTTATTAGAGTCCAAACGATGGTAAAATGGACCATATTTTTAACCAAGCACTCAGGGGCCTGCAAGTCTGCAAACAAGAAGCAGAGCAGCAAAGCTCCCAGAGAGGACAATCCGTAGAACTCATTAGCCTGAAGTGCTTTAGTGAAGAAGTTCAGAAAATAAATAGGAGCAGCTTCAAAGACACAAAAAAGTTGGGATTAGATGTTTGAAATACACAGGCAAACCAGGGGGAGGTAAAACAGGTCTGGTGCTGGAAATCAGGTTTCAGTAGAGGAGAAGAAAAGATACAGATCAAGAAAAGAGCTGGAGTGCCACAGGAAGTGTGGCCAGGTGGTCAGGGAGTGAATCCTGCCCCTCTGCTCAGCCCATTGAGGCACAGCTGGAGTGCTGTGTCCAGCTCTGGGCTCCTCAGCTCAAGAAAGAGAAGGAGCTGCTGGAGAGGGTCCAGAGGAGGCCACAAGGATGGTTTGGGGTCTGGAGCATCTCTCTGATGAGCAGAGACTGCAGGAGCTGGGCCTGGTCAGCCTGGAGAAGAGGAGCCTGAGAGGGGATGTTATTAACCCATGCAAATATCTCCCAGGGCTGTCAGGATGGGGCCAGGCTCAGTTCAGTGGTGCCCAGTGACAGGACAGGGAGTGATGGCCATAAACACAAACACAACGAGTTCCATCTCAGCATGAGGAAGGAAGGTGGCAGAGCCCTGGAGCAGCTGCCCAGGGAGGGCGTGGAGTCTCCCTCTCTGGACACATGCCAAGCCCACCTGGACACATTCCTGTGTCACCTGCTCCAGGTGACCCTGCTCTGGCAGGGGGGTTGGACTGGAGGATCCCCAGAGGTCCCCTCCAACCCCAAATATTGTGTGATTCTGTGACTGTGTAGGAAATCACATCAATTGCGCCTACCTGAGATTCAAGGTTTCCTACTTCAACTAAAATTTTCGGAATGGTTGAAGGTTTCACTCTAAGCAGCTGAAGTACAGTGCAGGACTGTGGAAAATACTTCAGTGACAAATGGAGAAGCTACAAGTAAATGTCTGAATTATGGGCTCCTTAATTGGGAATGACATCAGGAGAGTGTGACAGGAGTCGCCGTGGTCTGAACTGCGTGTGCGTTTAACAGATGAAGAGCACAACAGCGCTTGGCGTGCTCAGGAATTGTTTGGGAGGAAGGCGATTATGGGGAAAGGCTGAATCACAGTACAGGGTATGTAAGCCCCAGAAATATTCTTGAACACTGCAGGGAAATTGATAGTGCATCTTGTGAAGGACAGAAAGGTTAAAAAAAAAAACCCTGAGAAAAGAGTTTTGAAGAACGTAGTTTTATAAAGTGTGAAGGATTTCAGTTCCACCCTACAGCAACTGCACAAAGTAATCTTTCATGGTATTTTTTTTTTGTATTTTAAATAATTACCTTTTCCAAAAAATGTGTAATGAAGGATTTTGCATCAGTGCATGTTAGGTATGAGAGTCCTCAGCTGCACCAAGAGGTGTGGGAGGTGTGTCCTGCTGTGCTGTCAGGCTCCAAGCCCAGGGGACTTTATCTGACAAGAAGGAGGCAGGGTCAGCTGGTCCTTTCCCTGGTGGGAGAGGCGTTGGCTGCCCCTGGGTCTGGGACTGATTCAATAGGCTCTGCTTGAAGGGCACCTAAAGCACCTGTCAGTAGAAAGGCTGAGGAATAATGGCTCCTGTCTGCAGCCAGGATGAGAACTTCTCTGCCTCAGTTTCCTTTCCTTCTGAAACAATAAATATCACTGATGTGTGATTCTTCTGGGAACAGACTGACAACAACAATAGGAGAAACAAATGAGAGTATAACACAAAATCTTGACTTATATGCCAAGACATAGGTAGGAAAGATGAAGAAAACACCAGGCAATAATTCCCTTCCATCCTTTTGCAGGACTGCAACACTAAATAGCCATCTTCTGGCAGGCACTTGCTCGTGTACCTTCCCTGAAAATACTGACATCCATCCTGCCTTAAACCTTTTGAGATTCCAGGACAGACTTTTCAGAACCAGAGCTGCTCACTTAGCTGCCTTCAGGGCTGGATTCCTGTCATTCTTAGTTAAAAGCTGGTGGCTTGGCATTTTTGCAGAGGGCACCAGTATTACTGCTATGCAGATCACTTAATTATTCCAAGTGTTCTGAGTGCAAGTCTCTGAAGATGACAGAGGAATGAAGGGAAAGCTGAAATGAGAGGTAATGGAAGGTAATGAAAAAGTCAGAGGTAGACAAGATGATCCTGTGATGTGAGGTCGAACAAAACAAAACACTTAATAAAGGACTGTGGAGCTGGAATTAGTCAGGATTGCTGAATGGGCCACCAGTGTCACCAAAGCAATATCCTCCCTTCGAGTGGGGAATGTGCAGGGTCACTGCCAAGCAGAGTGAACACCCCACACTCCCTGCAGGCTGCTTAAATGCTAACAGTGCACCTCCTGGAAAAGATTTATCCTGTGTTCAGCTGCTCTGAGGAGCAAGAAAGATGAAGCTTCTTGAGGAAAGTGACAAAGCAAACACAAAATGACTGTCAGCCCCCCCAAAAAGGGCTGCCTCAAAACTATAGGCTTTCCTGAGTGAAGGATGCAACCAGAGGCATGGACATCTCCATGAAATCTTTTGTCCAAAATGAAAATGTTGTTAAAATTTAGGAAAAAGTTTCACAGAAAATAAGTAAAATTTACCTGATCATTCAGATCTAGGACCAAACTATTCATTATCAGGATTTTACTTCATGACCAGGATTAGAATATTCAGTTTGTAGGGAAGAGACTATAGGAAACCATGCCACACTGCCTTCCTTCTGAACCTCCCTGAACCTGATCTTGGTGTTGATTATTACATTTATTTTTTTTGAATTAAGAAGAAACTGCAGTCTCCTTCTGGGTTGGACCATGACCCTCCTGTGCTAGGTATTTATAAACAAAAATTAATAAGACACTCCCTGTCCTAAATCACTTTTAATCTTAAAACAGATAACAGATGGATACAGGCAGATGGCAGAGAAAAAAAAGTGACTAGGTCTGATCAAGAATGTTTTCTCATCAAAATCATGGTGATTGATAAGCTCTCCTTTAAACAATTTGGATTTGACAGTCTTGACAAAAGTTTTGCTGAAAAGTAAAGGAGAGAGTTTCCAGTTAAGGTAAGGGGGACCAGCAGGGATTAATGATGATGTCTATTAAGTGGGCTGCAGCAGATCAAAGTTCAAGTGTTTCCTCTGAATTAGGTATGAATTAATCAGGCTTTTGTGCTTTCTGTGTGACTGCTGCCCCTGGAAGAAGGCCCTGCAGATTTTAAATACATGCACACACACGTGTGTGTATGTGCAGGGACACACACACTCACACACCCAGACACTCATGAAAGAGTCTCAGATTTGTCTCACTGCAGAGCAAGACTTAAGTTTTCATGAAGAAACCATTTCCAGTTTCTGTGTACATGGAGAAGAAAGATGCAGGAAGGGAAACAACAGAAATGAATTAGCTGAAAGGCAAATGTCTGTGTCAGTCTCTGGTTTGGCTTCAGCGCTGGCCTCAAACTGCTGCAAACCCAGCTACGATGGAGGAGTTCCAGTTTAAATCCTCAGCTATGTGATTTTGGGACCCACACTTAAATTAAAACTTTGGGCAATAAGGTGGAGTTGTGGTGATCCCTTACAGAGGAATGGCCATGTGAGAGATTTCCTTAGGGAATGCTGCTCTCACAGGGCAGAACTCTTCTTCCTGAGTTCTCCTTCTTCACTTTCTCACCTCAGCAGAACATTGCATTTCCTCTTTGGGGAGGGGTCTTCAGCAGTGTTCAGCTGCAACTCCTGAGTGTCCTTCACTAGCATCACTGCAGTGAGAATTCTCCAAGGAGTTTAAGGTGAGAGATGAGAGGATGGCTGAGGAATGGGAAAAAATCTTTTGTGCCATAGAATAATTTACCCTTCTATTAAAAATTGTGTAAGAAAGTTGTTTCTGTAACCTTCAGAGGGTGAAATCTCTGATGAACCACTATCAGAAACCCAGTAAAAATGTTTAGATTGATATGAAATATCCTCTCAAATCATAACAACAGCAATAAAACAGCCTTATTTTCAGGATGTTTATCATACACCACAAGGAATGGGAAAAACAAACAGGGATCTTTCTGTCTCATCCCCTACAGTTATCCCAAAGAAAAGTGTTTTAAAGCAAATTTTAAGGAAGAAATTTCATTTGCATATGAATGTACATCTTATTCAGCACTAAACTGGCAATATCAAAGCTAATTGAGGGTAGGTACTAATTGGAAGTCTGATTTACATAGCTGAACAGTGGAATAGTGTAAATATATGTTGAGATGCAAAATATAACATGAATCTTAATTCAGTACCAGTATCCCTTTCACTGTTTTGTGGGTACAATCAATTAAAGCATCTCTGTCCCTTCTGTTCTGACAAATTGCAGCATTTTGTCTAAGATTAATTTTGATACATTGAAATGCCCATAAAGTAGTTTGATTCCTACTCATTGTGATAATTTTGTGGATGAAGTCAAATATTTCATGGCTTAGATTATATTTCTTACATATTTATCACGTTCAAAGTTTTATTGACTTAAATATTTATTTCTTGAGTTTCCTTTGCTGCCTGCTGGGTCATTTCACCATGAACAGTCCTGCACAAACCTGGGGAAGTTTAACCCTGGCTTTGAATGACATTGTTTGGGACAAGGAGGTTTTCTTCCAAACCAGATCTACTTCTGTGAGGGAGAATAGAAATACAAACAAGAGTTTGAGTCTTTTTATTTGCTTTGTTTTATTTTGTTTTTCTCTTGACCAGAATGGAACAATCAGCAGTAGACAGTGAAGTTTTCTCCCCTAGCAAGCACAAATTATTCATTAAGATGCCAGAGTATTTTAGCTTTATTTTTTTTCTTGAGAGTTACATTTTGATGTTTTTCATGCAAAATATAGGTCCGAAAATGAGATTCACCTCAGTGTACCTCTGTTTTTATTTAAAGGATTGCAGCTGGATAAGAAACCTTTCTCAGTTCCTAAACTTAGTTATTATTTTTAAAGATTACAAAAAAAAATAGTCTTGCAATTAAAAAAACCCCAACCCTTTCAGTCTTTATTTGAATTTAATTATTCCAGTAAGAAAATCTTTAATTTTAACATTTCCTTTTAAGGCTGGAAGTCTGTTTCTGTAATTTAGAAGTATGTCTTGTGAAGTAAATTAAAAACACCATCAGAGTACAGAAAGAGGCACATAATGAGGATTTCAGATATTTTTCCTATATTCTCTGATTTTTTGTTACTAATTGCCTCCTTATATGATTGAAAATGGGAATAATATAATTTCATCTTTTCTCCAGCACAGCCATTTAAAATTTGTTAGGAGGCTAAGTTATGTCAAATACTGAACAGAAAGTGGGAGGAAAACTTCCTGTTTTGACTAGAAGTAAAAATATTTAGTGAAAGCATTAAAAAAAACCCCACAAAACAAAAAAATACCCTTTAAATGAGAAGTTTAACTCCAAGAAAAAGATTTTGATTTTTGGAAGGAGCTAATAATAGGAACTGAACTGGCAAGGACCTGGGTTTAGGAAGGAAATCTCGGCTGACCTGCCCCCTCTCCACCTCATGGAATCTGTCTTGCTGTGCCTTTTTGTCCATTCAGTTTCCTTCTGGCCCCAAAATATGGCTCTCTCTTTATCCATCCTTCCTACACTGCTTTAAGCCTTTAAATCCTTGTAAGATACCCCAAATAGAAATACTTAAAAAATAAATCTTAATATAAAATTTTTATTCTGTCTCTGGACAACCTTCTTCTTATGCTGGTCTGGTTTCCTTAGTGTCCAGATAATTTTTGTCCCTAAAATCATGTCTGAGTAAAAGCCATGAGGTTTAAAGCCCCTGCATTGTCTTTCACCTGGGACTTACCCAGTCCTACCTGTGGTGGCACACATGATACAGCAATTTTTAACTTGTACATAAGGAAACTGCCTGAGCTGCCACAGAAGCAATTCCTCTTCTATCTCAGTTAAAATAATAAAAGTGCATTTCTGTTAAAGCCAGTAAATGTGGAATAAACCCAAAATCACTGTGATAGTTTTTCTTTGCCTTTGTGGAAGTATAAGAAGGATTAATGCACTGTATGGGCATAGTAGATGATAATAAAATAGAATAATTAAAATCACTTCAACACATTGTAGATAAACCTTTGAAAATACGTAAAAATTCAGTCTTAAGTCTCAGAATAATTGGAAAGCATGAGTGTGAGTAACTTTTCCTAAGAAAAGCTACTTTTAAAATGCTCATTATCAGGGTGTAACAGAAGCAAGCCTTGCATTGCTGGAGATAATTTGCACAGAGGGCTGAGAAATTGAAAAGGTGGAGAAGTCTGCAGAAGGTCAGGGGAGAGGGGGGAAGATGATCCATCTATCATTTCTGCCACAATGCATCTCCCTTTTTTTTGAGAGAATAGTGTGACCCTAGAACAGTGAGAACAAAATTGCTCTGCTCTTACTGTTTCCAGTGTCTTAGCATCACCATGCAAGTCTTTGTGATCACGAGCAGATCGTGTTCTGTAAGTGCTCATTGTCACAGGAAACACGATTCCTGTGTTTCAGTACAGGGCACTGAACGTTTCTATTTCTGGCAAAGAGCAAATTGCTAAAAAAAAAAAAAATAAAAAGGGGATTATATTTAATGCAAAATGAAATAAAATTAAAAAAAAATATGAAATATGCAGGATTATCTCTTCAGTAGGTTTCTGTTATCCATCACATCAGACTGTAAATCCTCTGTCATTTTTTAAACAGCTCTAGCAGCCACTAACAGCAAAGAAACTTGCAGACATTTGGGTGCTGGAGCCAGGAGGATGCCAGAGCACTTGGAAAAATCCTGTGCCACCTCAGTCTGGAGGTGACAGACTCCGAACCTGGAGTGCAAGAAAGAAACAGTGCTCTGGTGCCAGTAGAGATGTGGATAAAGGGCTTGTGTAGGTTTGTGTTTCTCTGAAGAGCACTGGAAAAATTAATGCACAATTTCTTCTTACAAATTTTTTTTTGTACAGAAAATTTCAGAAACTGAGCAGCATTTTTTTTAATAGGGAAAATTGGTATACACAGCACACAGTATGCTAAAGGTCATAAATAACATAACTGCTGGTCAAAATTAATATTAGAAAACACAAACAGACCTAAGAACTTGCGTTAATCTGTTCTTCTAAGTGCTGGAAATTGTTCTGTGCTTAATTAAGGGGTAGGATAATCTTGTCTTTATGGCTGTGCTGGAGCTGGGTAGGTGTTCAAGTCCCTGTTCTGCCACATGCTTCCTTTATGATGTTACTCAGAGTGCTTTTATGTCTATTATTTTTGTATTTGAAAATTGGGCATAACAGATCCTTTCCTCACAAGAGCAAATATTGTGTCTTACGCTAATATTATAGTGAGTATTTATGGAGTAAAGCAATTTTATTTCCACTGTATGTGGAACTGGGTAGACAAGGATTCTTCAATTGGCAAATATCAAAAAAGAAATAAAATTGGAAAGATGAAATTAAAAATTGTAAAAGCTTAGTAAACAGCTGAAGCAGAAACCTGTTCAGAAAAATGATAAAATAGATCATAGCGGGGAAGGTAAGAAAAGGCCAAATTGTTTAACTTTTTTCAAAAGGAGACTTAACTTTTACTTGTCTTCACATCTAAGAATTTTCTGATTGCTCTTAACTTTGTGAAAAAGGATAAGGAGTTACAGTGAGGGGAAGCCAAACCCAGACTGGTTCAGAGTGGAAACAGAGGGGCTGTTTGAAAAGGCCAGTGGGAAATAATATCAGTCAGATTAGAATTTCTATTGTCTCTAATCTTTTAATGAAGGCTTAACAATGTTCTGAGAGAGATTTTATAGCTCAGCAGAACTGACAGATGTGATGCAAAAATTATTGGCCTGCATCGTGAGGAAGGTCAGTGTGGACTGTCCCAATAGTTCTTTCTGGCCCTGCAACCCGTAAATCTCAGGATTAATGACTGTGGGAGAGGCTGATCCCATAATGATGGGGGCATGGACACATGTGAGTTATGGGACCTTCCTCAGGGTCCGAACAACGAGGAGGATGAGAGGGAGCTCCCAGAAAACTCTCCAGGAACAGCTCATTGCCATATTTCTCACAAGTTAATTCTGTGAAGGGCATCTTATGTTCTGTAATGACAAATTCTTGTGCATGGCTGTGAATCCATCTGCTTTGTTCTGTGGGTTAGCTGATGAGGGAAAATTGGATTTGTTGGTACAGGAGGTTATGTCTTAAATGAGTGGTACAAAAATAGGTCACAAAACTGAGAACTAAGCTTGCTGTTTATTTATTTCTTTTTATTTTAATCACCCCAGATCCTTTATTTGAGAAGAATGGGCTATGTAGGTTGCCTGCTCACAGATTTGGTCGCATTTGCTAATAATTTCAAAGAAAAGGAAAAATCGTTGTCAGCACTCAGTGTCCTGGATGGAGACGTGGCAGAATAATCTCTTCCCTATGTCAGGAGCTGAGCTGCTGCAGAATCCATCAGGAATATGGCAATTCTGGCAAATCCTCGCTCCTGGAAGAATTTCAGCTCCGGTTTCCCAGCTCCCAGGAATGGCCCACCCTGCAGGTGTCAGCACATTCTGGTGGTGCAGAGGCGTGACCAGCTCCAGGTGAGCTTTCTGATTATCTGCTTCTCACTGTTGGCTTGGGTGTTCACGGAGATTTAGAGAGAACTGAAAGACTTTCCTTAAGAATACCATCTACTATCAGTAGAGATAGCTGGGGACTCCCTGTGCTCCTCTGTGCTTTAGCCATGCACAATTATATGCATAATTGGATAAGTAACTTCCCTGGAAATACTGTGAATCTTAGTCTTCTATTTTTTTTTTTCCTTTTTCTTTTCTTTTTTTTTTTTCCTTTTTCTTTTCTTTTTTTTTTTAAGCTTTACTCAAACCATTACTCCAATACTTTATTTTAGAAGCAGAATGTTGCACACAGGGTGAAAATTTTTTGTTGGATTATTTTTCTTTCTGCATGAGAAAAAGGCATATTATTTAAAATCCATTTGAGCCAAAAGAATACACAGCTTCTTTTGCTTTTTTTTTCTTTTCTTTTTTTCTTCTTCTTTTTTTTTTTTTTCCTTCTTCTTTTTTTTTTTTTTCCCTTTTTTTTTTGTCTTTAAAATAATTTTTTTT
>NW_008238440.1:1248269-1291994 GCF_000691975.1 Corvus brachyrhynchos
TTTTTTTTTTTTTTTTTTTTTTTTTTTTTTTTTTTTTTTTTTTTTTTTTCCTTCTTCTTTTTTTTTTTTTTCCCTTCATTTGCTGTCCTGAAAATAATTGTATAGTTCTGTGGGCTCTTGGGCATGGTGAAAATGGAAATAGTCAAATGGCTGCTGTTAAAATTCGAGATGTGATGAGTCCTTGTGTCTATACAGACACTGACTTGGATTTTTTATATGTTCACTATGAACAGAAGAGGCTGGAGTTGATTTTGGTATTGTATTATGCTGAGATAACCACTAATTTGGGTGAAAACTATATATTAGTGCACGGAATCATATCCATAATACTTCAAGTTATTCTTCTTAAAGAAGGTCCCTGGCAGAATTGATGGCTCTTCATCTTGCCCCTACGAGAAGCAACAGTTTAACACAAAACAGGGGGGAAAACAAATGCCTTTTCTCTGAGTTTCTGACTGCTCCAAGCCCTTGCACAATGAAGGTCGAACGCACCTTCATTCATTCCTTATCTGTTGACATTTTTCAAGGCACACGTTGTGCTCAGTGTTCCTGCCTGGGGCAGCAGATGTCCTGAGCAAATCTTCCAGGACAATACCCCGCTCCCTCCTCTGCCCTGGCTCAGAGACCAGCTCGGCTCTGCAGCTTGGGAGAGGCTGAAAACCAGGGACAAAGAACCAGGTAAGGACAGACACCTTCCCTTGGGTCTGCCTTTCCCTTGACCTGGGCCGCACTTTGCTTTTCTTGTTTCCCATCTGTGTTGAACACTTGGAATTATTTTTAATTTCGCTGCTTCCAGGAGTGGAAAGCACAAAACATGAAACAAACATGTAAGGTAGAATTCACTTCTCAAAAGGCTTTGGGTGACTGATGTTCGTCTGCAGAGTGCAAGTAACTGATGGTTGTTCACAGTTTAAAAAAGGACAAAAAATAGGTCAAACACGTTTGTTCCACTCTGAGCTCTCAGTAATATTAATATTGATAACTGAACTACAGTTTTAAACAAAACTTGGTTTAAAACATAACATTGAAATGAGTAGAATTGTTGAAAATATGTAAAATATTTTCTGAGAAAGATTAATTTTCTTGAAAATATTTCAGATAAGCTCAAGTTTTGGTCAATTTGAGTATTTTCTTAGGTGGTCGGACTTTGTTGTGGGTGGAAGGAAGATTCTGTGTATGTGTTTCAGCAGGTCAACAAGAACTGAAGAAGTCAAATAAATTGATACCAAAAGTCACTTCAATTACTTTAAATAATGTCCCTCAAACTAAGAAAATGGGGCATGCTACTATTTTTAGGAGATAAATTTTCCCTCCAACTCATATATGTGTTCTTTCTATTTTCTGACATCCCCTCACTAATATGCACACAGACATTGTGATTGTCCTTCTGCACTTCAGAATACATTACTTAAGCAGCTTATAATAGATGTAAAATCTAGGCAAGATACTGCATTATTTATTCCAGTCTCTTTGAGTTATTGATTATGGCATTTGGAGGTATTTCTTCCTTGGTTTTTTTTTCTTCTCCCTCCTAGACTGATAATAGAGAAAATAAAAATGAACAGGGAAAAATAAGAGCATAGTCTTGGTTTCATTTTCATTTCTTTGTTAAATTCAATAGCACATTAACGAGGCTTTTGTTTTCCTTCACAGCATTCCCATTTCCATATCCTGCACATGGCCATCCCTCAGAGAAGCCTGGCTGCACACATCATATCAGCCTTGCCTTGATATGAAGGTGCAGAATTTTCATTCATAGAGGCACGGTGGTGTTTTTCCTTCTGTAAATGCCAAACTGAATGAAAAATACTCCTTAGAGAATTAGAAAATAATGAATGATTGGCATTTGGTGTACAATTTCTTATTCTAGTGAGATTTTGGCATGCCATTCACTAGGAAATTCAGAGCATTGAATGACATCCACGTTTACCAGCTGGGCTGTCAGGCATACTGTGTGTCAACACCTTTGCAGGGTATCACTTGAAGCCTAATTCCTCTTGTTTGTGGACATCTGATCTGGTGCTTCTGAAAGAAATATTGTGTGTATTTTCTTCCCACTCCCAAACTGTTCATGTCACTAAAGCTACAGCTTGGTCTCTTCACCCACAGAGGGCTGTTTATGTGTGGGAAGGGGGTTTGGGGAAACCCATGAGAGCACAAGTTCTTAATTCTGTGAGGTTCTTCTGAGCTCTCTCATTTGCTGGTACCTTAAGGAAATATGGATCTTATGGCATCTAACTACCAGGAGCTAGTTCAGAGCGCAGCTGGTGGTCAGTCAGAAGTTATCTTCCTCAGGAGTCGATCCTAATAAAGGGCTGCTGTTGTCTAAGCCTTCAGTAATGATCTGTTTGTTGAGATGAAATCTTCAGCAAGTTGGTGGATTACACCACAGCATGTGGAATAGTTGATCTGTTTGACAGCAGAGAGGGGCTGCCACTGGAGAAGTTATGACTGGGATGAAGAAATGGGCTGAGAAAAACTTCCCTGGGGTTCACCAAAGACAAAAGCATTGTTCTGTGCCTGGAACAGAACAAAGGATGTGGCATAGGAGGTGAGGTGTCTGTCAGAGGACAGCTCTGTGTGATACTTTAGTAACATAGTCCCAAGTGTGGGTGGGAGAGAGATGGGCACTGATTTTCCAGTACTTTGTGGACACCAGTGGCCACTGAGAGGTCACACTAAGTGTAGTTTGGTGTTTGAAATGCATAAATGGTGGTTAAGGTTTCATCATACCTGTACATTCCAGCACTGTGGTGCTGGGAAGAACCACAAAATCCAGTTCAGCTGTGTTATTTCAGTGTCTGCTGTGCTCCTTGCAACAGGGTGGCTCACAAAGGAACCTGTTTCACCCCTCTATTGTTCCCCTTTCTGCAGGTTCTCTCTGCTCTCTAAGCAATACCTTATTTGTTGCAGTGTAATCCCTCGGCTTGTTGCCCTGCTCACCACAGCTTGGTGAGCAGATTGAATTCTCCATTTGATGGGTTTTTTTCTTGTCAGCTGTGTTTCTCAGTCTCTGATCATTTTTTTTCCTCACTTCTGGGTTCTCTCAAATTCATTCGTGTCTCTCCAAGTGTGTTTCCCAAAAGTGAACTTAAATTAACTGAGGACTTATGAGTGCTGAGCTGAGCTCAGAGATTTCTCTCTGTGTCCTGCAGGTCATAGTTTTCCTTATAATCCCAGTATGGAGTTTCCTTTTGTGTGATACCTAAGTGATGATTCATGTCCAGCTTGCAAACCAGTGTAGCTCCCAAATCCCTTCTTATGAAACTGCTATCCAAGCACTTCATTGTGTAGTGATTTGTCTAGATTTCTGAATAACAGAATGAGAGGTGACCACAGCTGACTGGAATAGGTTTCATTCTTGGCCACAGACCATCTAAATAAATATCTTTAGAAGGTTGTTGCAGCTGCTTGTTAGAGCAAGCAGCCAAGAACTAGAAAAAATCTGAGATCAAATCCTAATTAAACTACTGACTTGCTGCATGACCTTGGGTGGTTGCACTCTTTGTGCAGCCAGGAGCCCCAGATCAAAACCTCTCCACTGAACTCTCTGAAGAGAGATTTAAAAAGCTGTACAAAACAGAACCCATGTCCATCACCGGCAGTAATGTTCTGTTGGTAGTGAACTCCTAACCTAACCCCTGACACTCAATGCAAAATACAGTTGTGCCTTCCTGTATTCTTCTTGTGCTTGTTTGTATTGCTTTGTATCTGCATTTTGATTAACGCAGATATGTCCACAGATAGGAGTACAGACAGCAGGGTTTTGCACATCTGATTACCTGTGTTATCACACAGAGATGTGGACATTTTTTTGGTGCAGCTGGTGTAAGATGACGCATTTTTGTGAGGAAGTGTGTTGGCTGTAGCACTGTGTCCAAACTTCAATACAGAAGTTTTACTGCTCAGCACTCCCATAATAAACATTAAGTTCTTGACTTAAGCCAGGCTGTGTGCAGAAGGCTAATGAGTTTGGGGCAGCTGGGGAAAATTGGAGCTGAAGGGCTACAGTGCTGCCTGCCTGTGAGACTGGAGCTGCAGGAAAACAAGAGCCGGGAAAAATCAAAGCACACGTCTTTGCTTGCAGTTTGCCAAGGACCTTGTCTGGAATGTGTTTTAAATGCTAACCATTCATCCAAACAAGCTGTGCTGTGCCAGTTCGCACAGCACCACTTGACACATTGGGCAGCTGAGCTGATGGGAAATCTCTGTGAAGTTTGCAGGATTCCCAGTCCCAGGGGAGAGCCAAATGCAGGCACAGCTGCCTCTCTGCGGCTCTGTCCAGTTGAAGGCTGCAGTGTGCTCCAGCTGGGGGATATCTTTAGCTGGGTAGTGCTGAACCTCCCAAACTTGAAGGAGATGTTTCCGTTGTACATTTGGAGAGCTCACAGAGATGCCCCAAACGGGGATGAGTCAAACTTTAAAGGTCAGACCATACTCAGAGCCAAATCCTGCCATGACTGCACAGCATTGTTGCAAGAGTGGCACTTTCCCATGGAGTGAAATGCTGATAACTATGGAAATAATAGATGTGAAGCTCTGAAAGAGCACACATTCAGTTTATTAAATGCCCCAAAAGGGATTATGAGGTGAATGAATAAATTAGATGTTCCAGCTTTACAAGATTTCTCAAATGATATAGAAACACAAAGAAAGGAAGTGAGAGCAGAGAAGATGGGTATGAAGGCAGGCACTATTCCTTTACCAGGTTTGCAGTTGCCTGAGGTGGTTGCTTGGCTGATTAGTTTTTGGCAGGGTGAGCTGTTTGGCTTTTTACCTTGTGTTGAATGGGACCTAGTGGTCATTGTCACGGTGCTGATAAAAGCTGTGGGGAACCCACGGAGGTGCTGAGGGGACTGGAGCCCCTCCCCTGTGGAGCCAGGCTGGGAGAGCTGGGGCTGCTCAGCCTGGAGAGGGGCTTCAGGGGCTTCAGGGGCTGCAGGGAAACCAGAGAGGGACAGTTCCTCAGGGACTGCAGTGACAGGACACAGGGAATGGCTGCCCAGTGCCAGAGGACAGGGCTGGATGGGATATTGGGCAGGAATTGTTCCCTGGGAGGGTGGGCAGGCCCTGGCACAGGGTGCCCAGAGCAGCTGGGGCTGCCCCTGGATCCCTGGCAGTGTCCAAGGCCAGGCTGGACACTGGGGCTTGGAGCAGCCTGGGACAGTGGAAGGTGTCCCTGCCCATGGCAGGGGTGGAATGAGATGATCTTTAAGGTCCATGCCAATCCAAGCCATTCCATGACCATGTGCTGAAGAAAAGTCTGAAGATGCTGAGCCAATTTTCTGTAGAGGTGTTAACTGGGAGGTGGCTCTTTGAACCACAAGGTTTGTACAGAGTGAAGTGTTGCCTCATTATATAACATAGTTCATCTACAGCAGTAGAAAAATATTAATTCCCTCCTTTTCAATCTATTTTATCCTTCAAGTAAGGAGCTCTTATAGAACTCTACAGAATCATGTTCTATGGGTGATTTCAACATAATTTTTATGACAGCAATTAAAGCTTGACATTAAAACGTATTTTTATTGCTTATAACATGAACTTATGCAACTGAGCTGAAGAAAAATGATGTTATTCTTTGAATTGTATGAAATTTATTAAAAATGAAAATTTCACCTGAAAACCTCTCTTCACCATCTCACAGTGTGGGTAGTTGAGTAACAACTATTTGTCATCCAGTTTGAGAATCTAATGCTGAATTTTCCTTGCTATTAAGCTGAAAACACTTCCCTTCAAAATGTTGCTGTCACTGAATTTAATACTCATTTTAATTTATGGCTGTTGCTATCACTTGTAATGTTCTTAGAGAATATTGTTCTATCACTTGAAAAAACACTATTACAAATCTCACAAATAGCTGGTGGCACCACTTATCATTCTTTTCCATATGCACACTGAAAAGTTTTCTCTAAAAGAGTGAGTTCCTTTCCCATGGTGGATTAAGGCCTCAGGAAGCCTCTTGGCAAACCCATAACTTCTAAGGATATATTTAATAGGGCTCCAGATAAGAGCATGTGATAATATATCTCTAAGAGCAGGTATCATGCAAAATTCTTTAATGACAGATGTAGAGTACAGAGATCCCACAAGAATAATGCTGGGAGTCCAGGTGGGCATGCACAGCTGAGGGATGATCCGTGCTAAACACCCAAACAGAGCCTGCCTGCAAATAATAGAGAATTTCTGGGCAAAACATAGATGAGAGGGAGTGTCCTCCCTCAGTACTTCACACAGAGTAAACAAGAATGGAAAATTATTGAGGGATAAGGCTGTTTCATCAGGAAAGTTGACTTCCCAACAACAAGAGCCACTAGCGCACACCCTTGTAGTATGCACTCTTTTCATGGAGTGCCCTTGCTGCTCTGTTTGACTGTTTATATCACTCATTACTCATCCACGACAAAAGCATCGACTCCAGAGTCAGCCTATGTAGATCCAAACATCAAAGCTGATTGAAAGATATGAAGTGTCAAGGAAGTTGGAGTTTAGCATTTTATGTATTTGGAACCCCAAGTTCCATGAATACTTTGCAGGCAATTCTAGGATCTCACAGTTCTTCCAAACCCAGCAGTAACTGTAGGTCCCGGCTTTTGGCTCTGGCTTTTGCTTCACTTAGTAATTTTTCAGAATGAAATTCACAGGTTTTCATCCATCTGAAAAGGAATCAGCCTGCTCAAGTCTGTTTTCTGTGCTAGATATCTGAGATTTAGTAGGTAAAAATATATTAACTGAATGTAGACAAATTGTGTTGCCATATAAAGAACACAAAATGCTTTCCAGTTTATGTACACAGTAGGAAATAATATGTTATTCAAGGCAATTGCCTCCCCCTTGTTTCAAAAACCTGTCAGTGAGGCTGATGTAAACAATATATAAAGACAACTGAATATTAACCAGAGGTGGGTGTTCTGGAACACCTGTTTAAGGCAGTATGCATAGCAATTGCTCATCATCTCTCAGGATCTGACCCCTTATATGAACTGTAAAACTCCGAAATGCACAATAGACACAGAAAAATAAAAGAGGAAATAGGAGGTCTCATTCAGTGTGGAAAAAGAACAGCACTCTGCTAACAGGGCTGAGAAGAAGAATGTGCTTTCATTCCAGCTGATCTGTTGGAAATCGCAGTATGCCCAATATTTTCCCTGATTCATCTGAACAATGTGAAAGTCTGAACTCCAGCAAGTGCTCACTGCTCATTGTTCTCCCAAACAGCCTCATACCATTCTGTTTCACCCAGCCCAGATCATCGCAGATGGATTTGAGTGGAGATTTTCAAAACTGTTTATGCTAGCAGCAGCTGATAACTCGGAATAAAATGTGCCAAAATTGCTTTCAGGACCAACCACACCACTCAAACACAAAGGCCAACATTTGAGACTATTTGCAGCTTGAAAATTCCCCCCTAGAATGCAGCTGCCTCAAGTGCAATTGCATATATGTAGATTTAGTGCCACTGAGGAGTATCCCTATTTCTCTACCTCCAAAAGGCTTGAAAGCTGATGACTTTTTTTTCTAATCTTTACCCAGGTATTTTATGTGCATCTGACCAACATTTGGCCTATTAAAGTAAACAGGGCATTGTCATTTGATAGAATCAAGATTACTTGACAATCCTCTTGACAACCATCGAGAGCATCAGCTCCCAAACATCTCTCAGCCTCTGATTGAATAAGAATTGGAAGAATATCAAATGGGTCTATTTAGAGATTAAGTAGAGACTAAAGCCACACTTAGATGCTATTTTCTAGTCCCGGATACATAAATAGGACTTGTGTTCCTTTAATTCACCATTCCAGCTTCAAGGCACCTTTTGAAGTAGGGTTCCTGCTGCCTAGACAGTTTAGTCCTGAGAGATTAAATTGGGAATGGAGCTAAGAAGGAAACTTCTCTTTACACACGGTCAAGAGTATAGATAGGCATTTTACTTATCTTCCTGAAATACATGGCTCAGCTCCAAGGGCTCGGGGATGTTTAGAGCTAGGCAGATGTGGCAGACTTTTTTGGGGGATTTGTATTTGGTTTTCATATTAGTAGAGAAACCTTAATGAAAGCCAGGCTTTTTTTTTTTTTTTAAATAAACTTATTGCAAGTTTTGTATCAATGCGGTATTACAGGCTCATTTGTTCCTTAGAAAACAGTCAAGAATATATTTTATTGGATCTTTTAAACTCAGATGGCTGGTTTGCATATGTTCAGATTATGTGGTCTACTGTCTCTGAGTCTCAGCCTAAGCAGCAGGAGCAGAAGGTCAGGAGGGAAAGTGTGTTTGCACAATAATTGTTGCTTATATTCAGGTATGGCCACTCTGGAACTGCATGGGACAAGCACTGAATATGACTGGTGAAGTCAGAATCATTGTCCTCTGAAGCACAGCTAGTAAAAAGCAAGCAAACACCTGAAAGAGCAGCCCTGGATCATGCAATTAGCATAAAATAATATTCCAGAGGTGTTATGTGTGCTGCTTTAGCTGAGGTTAAAAAGGATTTGGCAATAGAATCTGCATTTTCTGTGGGATTTGTGAGTGAGACAACTTGAGTGAGTTGTTCTGGGTAGAAAAGAAGTGTCAAAACCTAGTCCAGAGAGGAGTGCATACTTCCCACTTTAAACCCAGGAAGAATTCGTGTCATGTATGTACAATTGTGTAAATATGAAGGACTGGACCTTCCACTGCTTGCTAAAAGCACAAGTAAGCATTGGAATGTCTCTTTTCCCTCATGGTTTTGTGTGTGTCACAGCAAAGTGAACCGGAAATGGGCATTGGGTGAATTCTGAGGGACTGTGTGTGTTTAAAAGCTCTCACTCTGACTGCTTTTACTACAGTCAAAGCCCGCCTTGCTCAGTGTTTTTATCTGCAAATAGAGCTGTGCAGGTGCTGAGGCTCCTGTCCTTAAATAAGGGTATTTTACACAACCTCTCCGTTGGGCTCCTTAAACTCTTTTTGTATCCTGTGGATCTGATGGGTTCTGAGTATTTCCTACAAGATGTTGAGAGCTTTCAAAGAGGAAGGAAAGTAATACTTTTGGGAAAAGCTTCCGGTCTTTCATGCAGAATCCAGGGCATGTTACTTGTCTTTCCCCAAATCAGGGTGTTTTGGTGTGCACACCTGTTTAATAATACATCTTACACACCTTAAATATGTATTTGTACAAGAGCTGGAACCACTCCAGGAAGAACCATTACATTCTGGTCATCAGCTCTATGGATTTTAAAGCATTTATAAATAGGTTTTTAGCTATCACACTGAAAGTGTTCCCTCACAGACAGTCCACACATGATATGCATTTATAGGACTCCTCTTTAAATACATTGTTTACCAGGGGGAAACAGGAAATTGCTTCTGCTATGTACAAACATATCATTTACTTGAAAAGGACCATTAAAATATTACTTGTTTCTGCCTGAACAATTTTAGTCCTGCAATTAAACCTCAGTCAAGTCCTCATGTGTTGAAGGGTGTGACATCAACACTATTAGTGTATTTTCTTTGAAGAGAAATGAGTATATATGAAAGATACAGTAAAAAAAAATTAACTACCTGCTTACCAGTTACAAGTTACCCATAATACGGGTTTTCTTAGATCTAAATTTCTAAGAAAGTATGAAAGCAAATTCTTCCAAGACATTAATATGCTCAGTATTTTACTAGCAATGTTTAAAATGTTTTGCACATGTTGATGTGACTGCTGGTACACCCACACTGTCACTTTATGAATTGCTGAGCCCAGCCCTACCCAAGCAGGGAATTTTATAATCTTTTGCATACAGTTAAGACCCTCACTTTTAAAACCACTGAAGACTACTTTTTAGGAGATAGGGAGTGTTAACTGTTTAATTCTGTACATTTTCCATGAGTGACTGTATTTCTGATTATATTCTATATGCAGAGATATTCTATATCAGACATTTTTAACCTTTTTTTTTTTTTTTTTAACAGTAATATTGGCTTCTCAAAAACAAAGCTTTGAAAGAAATTATTCTGGATTGGAAAAGCATTTTCCAGATTTGAATTTCTGTCTGAAAATCAGAGCAGCTCTTTCACATTCCAGACCACTGCTGTGATAAACAGACTCCAAGTGGACACTTTTCATGAGCTTCCCCCCTTTTATTTCCTTCCCTTTTTAATGGTTTCCTGCTCTTGGTTTCCTAAAATTGCTGTTTCAGGGGAGGATTTTGAAATCTCAGTGCTCTGTGGGACACTAAAATATGTTTTCCTTTCAAATCTCTTTCTAGTAATATTTCCTGAGTTGAATCACCCTCGGAGATGGCTCAGATGTGAAACAGCTCAGTTGAACTGAGGATGTGGCTCTCATCTTCTCTGGGATTTTTGAAATGCCCACCATGGCTGGTGAGAGGCGAGTGCCCTGGGATGAGGATAACAAAAACCAAGAGTGTTTTTTGACGTGGGGATTTATCCCTAGTAAAGCCTACCAGATTGCTTTCAGGCAATTTGTACTGATTAGCTCTGAATTGTCTTTCTGCATACAGCATCTCTTCTTGAGTTTGCATCCATGTAGTTCTTTGCTTCCCTACAGTTCTGCACTCTTGGTGCAATCTAGAAGTGTCCAATCTGAGCATTACAGAGTCTTGCGCACTCCTGAATTTTCCTTCTCCTTTACCTGGTGGTACCACTGCACCACAGTGCTGAATTGGACAATTTGTTCACTAAAAAAAAAGCTTCTTAGTTATTGCAGGAGGTACCCATGATAGTTTTTTCCAGATTTTTTTCTTCTTTTTTTTAATGACCCACAGTCTACTGTACTCTTAATTGGCCTTTTAACCTATTCCCAGTTTTCTCCAACCTTCCCCCACATCCTCCTCTGCCAGGTCTTTGTTCCTTTCTCACCTGCTCCATTTATCTGCCTTTCCCATCCACACCTCTGTCTCTCTTTTCCATGTCAGCCCTTGCTGTCTGTCTGTCTGTCCTGGAACCTCCTTCTCCCTTGCACTTGGACACTGTCCAGCAATCCCTAGAAAGAGAAGTCTCTCTCTAGCTGCTATCGAGGGAAAGAAATACATCTAATTTGAAAATTCTGGTGGACAGTTTGTTTTGACAGCAGCAATTATGTGTAGTATTAATGTATAATAATTATTTGCTATTGCTGAAATTGGGAATGAAAGTAGTGCACAGTAGTTCAGATGTGATTGTTATGTGAGAGTACTGCCCTCACATAAATGGTTTTTAAATATTAAACAGTTTTTAGATATTCCAGGAAAAGGGGGGATCTTGGGATTTTATTTTATGGCAACAATGATTGATAGACTATCTGCAGATTCTGGTTTATTGCTGGACCAGTTGAGATTAGAAAACCTTGAGAAAAAAGCATTGATTCTCTCACTTGTCTGAGTTGAGTGTGTTTCAGTAGAGGGTTGTAGTGTGTGGACAGTGATTGTACAGAACCCTCTTGCTGCTAAGGAAAATAACCCTTCCAGAGATAATAGTGTCACCAACACATTGGGGTGTTTGAAAGCACATGAAGAGATATTATCTTAAGATAAATTCCATCGAGCTGAGACAGATTTCAGTATATTCATTAGCTTTAACCTTCGCCCAAATCTCCTTCCTTTGCAATTTAAATTTTGGGTCTCATGCTCAGAAAAATTCATATTTTGTGAGTGCCAGAAGCAGCTCTGCCAGTATGAAAGAGTGATTTGTACTTTAATAAAGAATTGTTTTATAGTACAAATATTACATGCAGTGTGAGTGCACCATCAAGAAACCTTTAGATGTATTCCTATTAATATGGCTTTTTTTCATCTAACAATCTATCCAAAAGAGAAAATCCTATCAGCATCAGTAAATCCTTCTTTAAGGTTTCATTGATCTTAGCCTTTGAACAAGATTATAGAAACAGTCCTACACAGAGATAATGTCTGGAGAATTTTGGCTAATCTCAGCCCTCATTTGAGATTAGATCTAGTCATATTCACACACATCTCTCTCCTTATAGATAACAGATGCCTACCAGTGTTTACCCTTAATTAAGATGCAATAACTGCTTTTGTTTCTTTTTGTCCTAACAAGAATAAGGCCAAATATCTTCAGAGACCTTTGATGATAAATGCCTTGTACTCAATGTACAGCATTCCAGGCTCAGGGTCGATTTTTCCTGATGAGGATTCCTTTCTAACAGTGCAAACCTGTGCAGGGAATCACATCATCTCCCTGCATCCTAATGCCTCACACTGCACTTGGGTATTCAACTCCCTCCTTTATTCTTAACTTCCATTCTGCAGAAACTTGTATATAGAAAGATTATTCAAATAGCTTTTTGTCAGTGAGTGAATTATTTCTGGGGAAGGACAACACATAAGAAAAATGTTGAAATTACCATAAAAGTTGAAGAAAGGATTTCATTTTCACTGCATCAGTTTTCAGACGTCAGGCTGTAAATAGAGTCTTACAAAGACTTAAGTTAGCAATACAAAGAAACCAGAATTTAGACTCCACTCTTAAAATAATACTGTGGGTAATATTCTATACCTCAAATCTGTCATTTGGTAGCATAATTCCTCATGGATTTTCAAGCTCAGCAAATCACCAGTTTTCAGGGTGCCTTTTTCTAACACACATGCACATTTGTCAGAATGTCTGAGTCTTCCTTCTAAATAAAGTCATGGGCAATATTATTATGGGGGATCTTTTATTATAGCCACATCACGTTATCCAGTGCATTGCTTTCCATAAGGGAAAACAGGAGCCTCCAAGGGTGTAACATTTGTTTGCAGCTGGATCTTTTTCTCTGTGAGAACATTTTGCTTTGCACTATTAGTTAATAGCAAGGGAAAATGGAGAGTGAAATTACTGCTGCATAAACAAATCTGTTATACAAATGCTTTTGACATTCTAGGGATTGTATGATCTATTTATTTTTGTTTTAGCAGGGTCACTTTTGAATAACACATCGGTTGAGCTTACAGAGTTTATCAGCTGTAAAATGGCAGAATTATTTAGGACTCCATTCTTAAGCACATTAAAGTTGATGATTAAAATCCTCTTGGCTGAAGCATTTGTACAATAAGTCCCAGACTGTCAGAGATTTTTGTTGTGTAGCTAAAAAGCTACATTTTTTTTCAGCAACAGATGAAATGGTGTCTTCCAATAACAATTTCTATGAGGAGACTGACAAAATATCTTCTTGAAAATGGTCTCAATTGTGTGTTCTAGTATTTCCTAACCTCCAGCAGGGCTGGAGAGTGTTATGCTCATCCTTCTTACATGGATAACCTGATCTAAATACCATGGTGGAACTGAAACCTGCAGCAGTTGCTCTCTTTCCGTAAGGGTTACAAGTAAGTATTGTTCTGATGAACAGCTAAAGTCATGTCTTTACATATTTCTGCTTAAATTACACAAACTCCAGGATAGTGGTGGTTGTTATTGTTGTTATTATTTTATATAATTACTTTATGTCTCTAAAGTCATTAATGCCCTATTTTAAAGCACCTGTTCTGACTAATGGTGTGTGACGTTGGAAGACAAAGACAGGATGGGCTTTACTCTGCCCACGTTAAACAATTCATACACTGAAAATAGCACAGAGCCCAATAAACATTCATATTGTGCTATACTTAAAGCTGAAACCACTGAGGGTTTCTCACCTTTGCTTGGTACCTCAGTTACTCTCTTCCCTTTTATTCCTGTTTAGTGAAGCACATCAATGTATTTAATTTTTTGCATCTGCTTCAGACTCAGTGCCCAAGGATATCATTATAATTAATCCTGTACTATATTCCTGCTTTGCATAAACATGGCTGTGCATCAGTGGGTTTTCTTTTTCTTTAATTTGATATTATGATTGATATTGTCTCCAGGAAAGTTATCTGTTCTTTTCTCACAAAAGATTGCTCATCTTCAGACTTGGGCTGAGATAGTGGGCCTTCCTCCATTCCTGTGATAATTAACAATAAACTTCCCAGTGACTTCACACAGAATCCTACCTCCATATCCATGTTTTCACATCCCTATCCATTTATTTGAGATATTTGAGCAGGTTAATCACATTATCTTTTGGTGGGAATGGCTAAACTCCATTCATTTTAACATGGTTCATATGAGAAATATAAAGATACTAATATGAAATAATCTGCCGTATTTAACAGATCATAAATTTTATAGTCAACGCACTGCTTACTTAGCCATGAAGTATCCAATGTGAATTCTCCTAAGCAGGCTTGTTCTCCTCATTGAATTGTGGGGCAAATTTGCCATGTTAGGCCAAAGGAGTTATTGGTTTTACGAGGTCTGAACTGAGGGACCCGTCTGGTTCCACACTGACTCTGCCATACCTGGGCTGTAGGAGCTTGCACAAGTCATGGAACCAGCACTAAAACTCATAACTGCAGTCAGAACCTGAATAAATGCTGCTGTGGAGCATCCCAGTGCCCAGCTGCCAGAGCTAGCCCAGCTCCCAGGCTGTTGCCTCCATCCCAGAACCAATTAATTCCATTCAGCAGCCAGTGCTTAACCCTGAATGTGTTGGCACAAACTTGATTAGTACCTGGCTTTTGGTTTGTGCTGGAGATTTCTAAAGAGATCCTTTCAAACATGTTTTTCAAAATCTGCAACATATCTCTAAGGCACTGATGAAGTTTTCCTGCTCTGAAAGACGCATTGTGTATTGCCAAAGTTTTGATAAAGGTGTGACTCTGTATATGTGCTGGAAAGCTGTTTTCCACCTGCACTGACTGCTGCTTTTGGGGCCCAGTGGATTCCATTTACACTGCATAACCTCCAGCTCCTAGGGCTGGCTCTGCTTCTCAGACTGCTGGCAGAACTGCTCCTGTAAAAGGCAGCCAGAAGCACTGGGCTTGCTTCACACACATCCATCAGTGTTGTAAGATATGCACCATTTCTTTCTGAAAGTGAAGGGAATTAGAGACTGAAATACTTTTTAGTTAGAATTCACTTCTTTTCACTTTGTTTCCGGCATCTCTGGACAAAGACGTGAATCCTTTGGACTACAATAAATTCAGAGATAGTATTAAGGTTTTCAAAATGTTACCAGTCCCTATTTCCAAGGAAATATCTGAATACACAGGTGCCCTGTGCAGAGTGCAGATGTAGCATGGGCCATATAATTTGTCCTGTAGCTTGTAAAATATATTAAAAAACCTGGACACAGGACTGGTTAGAAAATAATGTTGGAATGGTGAAGGAAGTTAGTAGTCTTGGCCTTTCTGTAGTACCAAATGGAAAAGTCAAGTTTAGATTCATAAACCTTTCAATTAAATAATTAAGAAGTATCAAATGCTGGGCTGGCTGAGATATTCCATTTTTTTGTCCTGATATTTCTATGTAGACCCACTCGTGCGTGCATTTGGCTGCACAACTACCAAAATACTCGGGCTACTCAAGGCTGGCACACAGCCCCTCCTCCCCAGTGGTTTCCATCAGACACTCTGCTCTCTCTACACTTGTGAACTGGTGTATTCCTGCCAGACACCACACAAAGGGGAGGAAGATCAGGACACAAGCATCAGCCTTGCTGTTTCCAGCAATCCAGCCCAGATCCTCAAATAACCATCTGGAGTGGCTCTTCAGGGAAAGGTAACCAGGGCCCATCAGTGCTCATTGTGTTTGGAAAAGTTCAGAGGCTCGAGTAGTATAATGTAGATGTCTGCTCCTCCACTCTAAACATTTTACGTTTTTAGCTCAAACTTAATTTATTGTTGACAGCGACAGTCTCTCTGTTTATTTCCCTGTGTAATCTTTGTCTGATTTCAAGTGTGCCTGTAAATACTCCTGCCGTTTCAGCAAACAAGTTATTAGCTCTTTCAAAGGAAAAAACATGAGAGCTCTTTGAAAGGTTAAGTCTTCTGAAAGTGCCTCTTGAAGGCAGAGGCCACTTTTCCTTTCCTTTGAAGACAATCAAAGTATGGAGAGTGGCTGGTCATGGACAAAATGATCAGGGTGGCATAACTAAAGCTTATTGAATTTGTGCTGAGGATCCCAAAAATGGCAGTTTCATTTGTTCCACACAGTTTTATCCTCTAATTCCTAATAACAATGCTGTCTTATTGTGCACAATGAAAAGACTAATTTGACTAAATCCATTCATAAATGACAAAATCAATAGTTCTCCTTCTGAAAGTCACTCAGCATATAGAATATGAGAATTTATGGTTAGTTTACTGCTGTCATGGATGGGTCTCTCTCTCTGGTAGGAACTGATAAAGCAGCTTTTGAAGTCAGACTGTCTCAATAAAGTACTTAAATCCATCTTAATGTACCCCGGGGAAGTGAGTCTGAATTAACCTCGTACCTTACTTTTGCGACAATAATAAGGTGAAAGGGAGTATACAGCAGAAACTGATTATAATAAGTGATACAAAAGCAGACAGCACCAATGAGGCAGAAGTAGAATGGGAACTGGGATTAAGGGATCTCTCACCCAGCCATGTGCAAAAATGTTGAAAATTAATGTTGTATTGTTTAGCTAACAGCTGTCAAGTCATTCAAGTCATTGTAATGTGCTGTGTGCTTGCTTTCCTCCCCAGCTCACCAAGAGCATGTTAGAAATCACATTCCCTTTCTTCTGCAGAATGACAAAGTTAATCCTGCCTTGCATTGCTTTTAAGACAAACTCATAGCAAAGGCTGTCTCTTAAATTTGTCAGTTAGGATATTAATGGAGCATGAAACTTTGATGTTAAACTGGCATTTGATGAACAGGGTTAAAAACCACTTAGAGCCACGTTCTCTGTAGTTGTTGTGTTTGTGTGGAGATGCAAAGGATGCAGATACATCCTCAAACATTTGTGGGGCTGCTGCAACCAGACAGAACAACGTGTTCCTGACATGGGTTAAGTGTGAGATGCACTCCTCGGAGAACACCCAAAGGAGACCAAGGAGGAATCCAAGGTTCTTTCTGTTTCATTAAAATAGTGTTTTCCTTAAAATAATGATATAATAACACTGGGAAAAAAAAAAAAAAGAAAAAGCCTTTATTAAACCAAATTGAAAACCAGTATTGCAAGACATTCTTAAAATCTACTCCCAGGCAATGCTCATATCACTCTATTCTGACATCTGTTATTATTTCTCCAGTTATCCTGGCTCATTGCTCTCTTTTTATACACAAGACATTGCATTAATAAGTCAGAATGTTAGAAATCACATTCCCTTTCTTCTGCAGAATGACAAAGGGACTCTAAAAGATTTAGCAAATTTATTTGCTAAACCATGATTTTAAAAACCAATATTAAAAATTAATGTGGTTTGTGATATTTCTAAAAGTTTTTGCATGGTTGAAATCAGAAATCAAAATAAGTTGGTTGGGACGTTTTTATCTCAAATTTTGTCCTTGATAAGCAGGAGCTGCTCATGTTGTGGATGAGGATAGATGATTGGTGTGGTGTTTGCTTACCACCAGAGAGAAGCTTGTCTCATTCTTACATGTTCCTTTTGCTCTGCTCCTCCTGTTTGTGAGACAGGGCAGCTGATCCAAGTAACCAGCTGAACAACAGGCACTTTTTAAGGACACAGAACAAAGCTTTGTGTGCATTCCTTTGATGTTTATGGTCTCTTAGATATTGTTAAGGTCCTTTTACCTTTTCAGATGTCAGTAGATTCTTATGGAAAAGCAAATTGAAAATATTCTTTCAACTGTTCTGTTGTTCTGGTGCTGATTAGCCAGGAAAAGCCCTGTGTTGGAAGCACTCTGGGGAAGGGGTTTCATCCTTTACCAACAACATCTTTGCAGAAAAATAAAAGTACATCCACTATTAGCTTGTGGTAGCTTTAATGTAAATGGAAAAAGAAAAATAACTTAATTCACATCAAGGTAATCCTAATTTTTGACATGTAAGTGGTTTATGCCTGAAGTAAGAAGCACATGAATCTTGCAACATGAGGATGCTCTCGCTTGTAACAATCTCGACTATTGTTGGCAAATTTACTTCTGAATCACTGCAACCAAGTGCTCTGTTGTCCCAGAGAAAGTTGCATTCTGTGCAGCAAGAGATGCCTGATGAAAGACTGCAGAGATGCGTGATGAAAGACTGCCCTGCACTGGCACTTGGCATTAGGAACCTGCTTCCCCCAGTCTGGGTGCCTCCGCTGAAGAAATGCTGCAAATACATTACCTGTTTGAAGCCCTCATGACTCAAGGCTTCCAGCAATTAGGGGAAACTCAAAATTGGGTAGTGACCAAGCTTTTAAATAATAATCAAAATCTTCAGAAATAATTTTCTTGGTAATTTGACATTATTCCACCTAAAAATATGATGCAAGACCATGCTTTCTTTGTAAAACAAATGGAATATTTTGTTCCTGAAGTGAACCAAATGGCACCCCTTTGCAACCTTGAGCAGCCTTTGAATCATAAAACTTCCTGAGCTGGAAAGAACCCACAAGGATCATCCAGTCCAGCCCCTGTCCCAGCCCAGACACCCCACCAGTCCCACCCTGGGCATCCCTGGCAGCGCTGCCCAAACGCTCCTGGAGCTCTGGCAGCCTCGGGCCGTGCCCATTCCCTGGGGAGCCTGGGCAGTGCCCAGCACCCTCTGGGGGAAGCAGAACCTCTCCCTGCTCTGCAGCCTGGCCCAGCTGACTGCTGGCATCACACACCACACACTGCATCAGGGTGGAGCTCAGCCCCAGACTTTGCTCTGGGGTGACCTGAGGATGTTTCCGTGGTGATTTGCATTTGCTGTTTACCCCAAAATTTGGCTTGGGTAGGACTAACAATACTCTGGCATTAACCTCTTCCAAATGGAAATCCTTGCACCTTGTAATTTCTTAATATTTTCACCACTACCACTCAGCTCTGCATTGTTATTTCCAGTCCTCTCTGCTCAGTGCAATATCCCTCTAAAAATGTCTTTTTATGATTCAATCTACAAATGAGCACAACTTTGTTACATATCACTTAGTTACTTCCTCCCTGTACTCATTATACCATCATTATACCACCCCTTGTGGGTAGCATTGCAAAATACCCAAGATATTTGAAACAAGACACTTGGGAACATAAAAAATCAGTGGGAAAAAAGAAAGGAAAATGAAGTGAAATAAAATGTTTTCGTATCCAAGTATGATTAGCTTTTTATTGGAATTTTCCATTAAGGAAAATTATCTCTAAAACCCTCTGTTTATCATAATTTATCAGTTTGGTGAGAAAACTCCCAACAGGAAAGGTTAGTGCTGTGGGAATATTGCCTCAGAGCAGGAGCAGGAACCGTTCCATCACTTCATGCTGGGAGCTGTGTGCTGAGCCCCTGCAGTGCCACTCCTGGAGCCTTGCCACGAGCAGAAGCCTTGCCATGAGCAGGAACCTTGCTTTTCTTGGAGTCTTGTTATGGCACAGTGTACTGACAGTGAACCACTTTCAATCCTGAGCAAAGAACACAGTACTGTTCAGTTATTCCTTTGCTTTCTTTCTTTTCTAAATTGAGAAAATTCCTAATCCTACTCCACAAGGCAACACACCTGGGACAGTATCTGGATCTGGGCAGTCTGGATCCATGGGCTGAGGACAGTGGTGTGAGGGACAACAGGGACAAGTGCCAGGTCCTGCCCTGGGGTCACACCAACCCCATGAATGCTCCGGGCTGGGGCAGAGGGGCTGGAAAGCTGCTGGTGGGAAAGGCCTGGGGGTGCTGGGACAGGGGCTGGACACGAGCCCAGGGGTGCCCAGGTGGGCAAGAGGCCAATGGCACCTGAGCTGTCCCAGCCCTGGGGTGGCAGCAGGACCAGGGCAGTGCCCGTCCCCTGTGCTGGCACTGCTGAGGGACCTCGAGGGCCGTGTCCAGTTCTGGGCCCTCATGGCCAGAGAGACCCTGAGGGGCTGGGGCGCGGCCCGGGGAGCGCACGCAGCTGGGAAGGGGCTGGAGCCCCAGGAGAGGCTGAGGGAGCTGGGAAAGGGGCTCAGGCTGGAGCAAAGGAGGCTCAGGGGGGACCTTGTGGCTCTGCACAAGTCCCTGACAGGAGGGGGCAGCCGGGGGGGTCGGGCTCTGCTGGCAGGGAACAGGGACAGGAGGAGAGGGAACGGCCTCAGGCTGGGCCAGGGGAGGCTCAGGGTGGATATAAGGGAAAATTTCTTCATGGACAGGGTGGTCAAATATTAGAACATGCTGCCCAGGGAGGTGGCCGAGTCCGCATCCCTGGAGGAGTTCAAAAAACAAGTGGATGTGGCACTCTGTGGTACGGTTTAGTGGACGTGGTGGCATCCAAGTGAAGGGTGAAGTGGATGACTTTGGACATCTTTTCCAGCTTTAATGAACAAGCAACCATTGCTGAGCCATAAATACTCACCTTCACTCGTCCTGGCCACACTCTTCATGTCAGCTGCCAGCCGGTCAGAAGCTGATCCACTGCAGCCCAGCTTTGATCCACTAAAATATTCTTTCTTCAGCTAAATTCTCTTTAATCTAGAACAGCTTACATTAGGCTGTTTCTGTTAGTTTATAAACCAAAACCAACCTTGGCACATCTTCTCCACTCCTTCCACAGACCTTTTTTCCTTGATTCTGACCTGCTAAAAAGGTATTTTACAATTGATATAGTACAAAAAGTGCAGATTCTGTGAGCAAATATTATTTTTCTCTGACAAGAGATTTTCTCATCAATCTGTATTTTGTTCTCTTTTTTTGGCTGAGCAGAGGTCACTCACTTCAGTCACATTGCTGACTGTGATTTTTTGGGATTGCCATCTTTACATAGCAATAATCTGTGCAACATCATTTTCTGTGGGGAATTTTCACCTTTATCAGACACAGTTCTCTTTCTTTTCTCCCAAATAATATGCTCACAGCTATATTTTGGTGCAAGTATAGATGTTTGATGTGAAGTCAATAGATGAAAAGCCAGATGCTGAAATCTGCACACTCTGTTCATTTTTACAGGAGCAAAAGTACAAGTCTTCATTTTGTGGATACAAGTCTTCATTTTTTCTTGTAGTTAAGATTTGTGACCCTTTCATGTTTTTGGATTTTCGATTTTTTTTCCCCAAATACTTCAGTGGAACCCTTCAGCTGGCAGTTTCTGTGCATAGATTTGTCAGCAGACCAGGAGAAAGCCAGGCTAATGATGGGCCTGGAAGGTGAGCACAAAAAGCTTAAAAGGCTGGTCCAGCCAGCGCCTGGGAAATGAATGTCAGTGATAATAGGATAGATATCCGTGCCAAAAAGGCATTTGTTTTTAACAACTGTTCAATAGTAAGACTTTAAATTATCAGTATCAGCTACTGGAGGCATTTAAAAGGAATCACAGTGTCCTGGCAGTCCACATCAGTTGTTTTAACATTCAAGACGGAGGTGCAGAAAGGAGCGACCCAGACAACGACATGGATACAGCCAGAAAATCTGAGAGGGAAGGTAAATAGCACAGAGACTGCAAAGACAAGCACTGCAGATATACAGGATTTTCCAGCGATGATAAAAGGGAGAAAGCTTTTAAGAGTGTAGCTTCAAGAGCTCAGCTTTTATTACCCAAGATTTAAAAAAAAAATTGAATAAACTTTTTCTCATGCCTCAGGTTTAAAATCCACAGGATGTGAGGTGGATAGATGCTGGAGGGCGGATATACATTGATTTCTCAACTAGCTTTTTTCTTTGAAAACCTTTTAAATAAATGCATTTCAAAACGGGAATGGTCTTTCTAAAACTTTCAGCAAATGCTGGTTTCATGCCACCATCTCTGTGAGATGTAAATTATTACAGTGGTGCACACTGGCTGCTCAGATTTGAGACCAGGATTGTTTACAAATGCACAAACAACAGAATCACTGGCTGTTTATGAGCATGGAAACACTAGGATTCCACATGAATATGCAGGCTACCTGGGCCAGCTTAGATAAGACCACTGAGAGGAGGTTTATGTTCTCAGAATAGAAAATAATATGCATTTGTATCAAACCTGTGGGGTTTTGGAGCCTGAAATAGAGGCATGTGCCTGGTCTGGTCTCCCCCAGCTTCAGCTAACAGGGTATCACCCTCCACCCACAGCACATGAGACAGAAATGTTCTGTTTCTAAGGCCAAATTCATTCAACTTACAGTTTTCCACTTAGGTTTAAAATTCAATTTTACATACTTTTTTTTTTAAATAGCATCAGTATAAAAACTAACTCAAAAAAATAAACAATACATTCCTTACTGTTTCATGGTTTAAATAGTGGAGAAAATAATTTTAAAAGCTTCCTGGGGATAATTTTTTGAAAGGTGAACTGTTTCAATTTATCATTTTAAATGCACTGACAATAACCACATTTTAAAATCTTATGGTACAGTGCATCAGGTTGCCCAATATTAATTTAGTTTTCATAATTTATTTAATATAGTATTGATTGCATTAGCATTTGGATTAATGACCTTTTAAATGCTCAAAGACTAAAGGAGCTGTCTCATAAGACGAGAAGACAGTCATGAGGCTGAAATAGTTGGCCAATCAGCTTTTTTAAAACAAATTACAGATTGTGTAAACCAAAGCAGTGTTGAGAATTAGGGCTTTCTAATGAGATCATCAGCTCTAAATCAATATCAACAGGGCACACGCTTTTGTTTGATGTTCACTGGGTACTTGAGAGGATCTCAGTAATCAATCACTGGCTTTCTGACTTGCAGATGCAGAGTCCACCTCAGCGAAAGGTTTGAGACTGCAAAGCAGGACTCTGTGCAAGTTTGGGGAATGTAAATTGGGCTGTTTCCAAATGGAATAGCTGAACTTTCCTAATCACATGCTAATCTCACTGAGAATCCTACAGTAGGTTGAATTGAGGCTGATCCCTTGTGAAAAGAAGGGGGTGCATAATTTCCCTGATCCAAACCTACCCGTGAGAAGAGTCTCTGCTGCCAATTCCTTTGCTGAGATCCATATAATTTAAGGGGATAAAAACCACAGGCATGGTGGTGGCAGGGGGTTCAGGAGAGAACAAATCTTTCCTACTCTCTATGGAATCTAACTCTGGGACTGCCATCTCCAATTGCTTTTGCCATATCTGCATATCCATTTCTTCTCATGGTTATTTATCCTTGTTTTTTTTCCCTCTCCCTTCCTCTCTCTGTCCCTATGAATACTTTCATGTGCTGACTTAGAAATACCTGTGAGCAACTAAGAATGTAAAATCAGCAGTGGGACAATCACTGCTCTTTATTACTTCACTCTTTATTTTCCAGTGTGTTGAATTACTGCACCCTTAGAAATACATTAAGGTTTTGCTTTTTTCCCCCATATACACCAGTTAGAGTACATAGTGAATCCCCTGGATAACTCTTATCAGGGAGGAAGTCCACACTGGGTTCTCTGGTTGTAGGAGACTGATGGATTTGCAGCCATCCATAAAGGAGAAGCAGTGAGGAATTCCATGGCTCTGTGCCTCATGTGAATCCAGTTTGCGGAATCTGTTTGGTTTTTGTTTGGTTCTCTTGAAACCAGAGCCATTATTCTTCTGTTCTCTCTTGCATATCCCAAATATTTTTTTAGTGGACTAACTGTTGTTATCCACAGACAAACCAAAACTGCAATTTTTCCAGAGCACAGGGATTTGGTGAAAGTTATTTTCTATTCTCCTGAGCACTGTGAGTGGAAGGGAAGGACAGGCTGAGCCTCCAGCACACAGTAGAGGACAGGGGGGTTTTAAGCCACCTTTGCACTGTCTGGGCTGTGTGGGCAGCCCCCAATAGCTTAAACTACAGGGATTGTTACCAAATGTAGGAAGGGCACAGACAAATGCTGTCTTCAGCTGATTAACCATCCCCTGATGAAGTTTTTGCTGTGTTTGTGAAATTGTGGGAAACAGTCTTTTGCTAATACACCATTAATTTTTAAGTACGGTTTCCAATATGAAATATTTTTATTTTGGCTATTCATTTTTAATGACTCCACAATGCAACTCAGCAAAACTATACAAAGCAAACCAATAAAAATATGATGCTATTAACATCAAATATTTGCATAAAAGCCATGAAATACTGAAGCAAAGAGTTTGTAGGTAACTGGCAGTTCATGCAATGAAGACAAAATGTACAGAAGCTGCCATTAAAACATCAATTTATCAGAACAAACTTACAGTGCTACATTTACTGCATATCCCCTTCTGGCAAACTTTTACTTTGGGGTTATAATAATGGAGGTTATTACTAATTTATTGTGTCTTGGAGCCATGTTCATCAGTGAATTCAGTGGGTGGTCAAACTTGTTACCTTTTGCCAGCAGCTGTGCATTACCTCAGCCAGGAAATTGCCTTCAAAACACA
Organism: Corvus brachyrhynchos; assembly: GCF_000691975.1. NCBI lineage: Eukaryota > Metazoa > Chordata > Aves > Passeriformes > Corvidae > Corvus > Corvus brachyrhynchos. The sequence goes on from NW_008238440.1 coordinate 1,272,468, forward strand.
GATTTGTGATTTTTGTCTATCCATGAAACACACAAATGACCAAGTTGCCTTTATAGCTTCTAGGTGTACACAACAAAAAATAAGGTGTTTTACTTGTGCTGTATGTACAGCAAAGCAAATGCATCATTTTACAGAATACCTTTTTAGATCCTCAAAATATGTGGTCAAGAATCATCCATCCTTGTATCTGTGGGAGCTGCATCATTTGAAGAGTTAGAATGGTTACATGGATAGATTCCAAAAACTGGGGAAAGAGCAGAACATCTTTAGCCAAAGTATGAGAAGATGTTAATCAATATTAATCAATATATACATGTTTCACTGTCTTACTTTAAGGGACAGTATTTTGTGGCTTTTTTTTTTTTTTGGGGGGGGGGGGGGGGGGGGTATTATAAATTCCAAGTATTTTAAATTATTTTTTAAAGATCTTTGTGATTTTGTCTATTTCTTTTTCACCTTCAGCAGGGCCTACAGGGCCCAGTAATGAGAAGAGAACAGAAGACAGGATTGGTTACATCAGAAAGGACTCACAGTTGCTAACTAAACTAGTCAGGGGAAGTCCGGAAACTTATTTATTTCTATACATTAAATACATCCATTCATAATAGTATAGTAGCATTTGAAGGTGTATCCATGGAAAAACACATTTGACCATATAAATGTGCAAATATGCAAATTGTTATTTTCCTTTACTAAAGGACTCCAACTGGCAGTTGTTCTGGGTGCCCTGAAGACCCTTAAAACCTAAATTAAGGCAAAAGTACAATGTAAAGTCAACTCCTGAGCTTCAGAATGAGGAATATATTCATAAATTAGTTTTGTATATCTCAGACCTCTGAGTGAACTCTACAAGCATTGTATTATTTAATGATACTCCTGGAAATCAGCTTGATACTTCCCACGAACTGTGCCATGGGAATATATTCATTCCAGGACCACAGTTTGAGTTCATATTCCTTTGATCTTTCTGCACTTAACGAATGCAGAAAGTTTAATATATGAACTCTGTTTCTCAGGTGTTTTAAATAAAGGGAAGGATTTGGAGGCAGGAGGTGTTTGTACACCGGCAGACACAATAATGAGCATGTGTATCTGTGTCTGTGTGTGTGGAGATGTGAGAATAAATATGTGTGGACATGGATAGTGGATGTTTGCTGTCATCAGCTATTTAAGGATCTAGAGATACTGGTCAGCCTTAAGTCCTAATCTTTGCTGTGTCTTTTCCCTCGTTAACACCAAGTGCACACCTTCATCCCCTTCAGGGGTACCTGTGATAGGCTGATCCTTGTGAAATACAGACTTGCTGATGGTTCAAATGGGACTCTGTGCACTAATTAACATTTCATTTTATGGCAGCCCTTTCTTCTGTCCTATGCCTGCATGCTCCCTTAGTGCAGTGAACAGATGCAGTCACACATCTCGTGCTTGGCAGAAGAGGGATGTCACTCTTTAGAATAAATGCATTCAGTCACCATCAACATCTGTCTGCGTGGCTGCATTCCATGGACGGGGTATGGGAAAGGCACTGCAGGAATTGGCTTGCTCCTGTGCTGTCCAGGGAATGGCTTTTCCTGTTCTTTGATCTTCATATTCTTGATTGAAGTTTGAAATGTGTAAAATATTTCTGCTTCTAGCTGCTGAGACATTTATGCAGAGAGTATAATGTAAGAACATTCTGTGAGGTAAAAGTAATTAAAATTTTTCCTATTAAAACAACTGAATTTTCTGAGTTGTAAAACTCAGTCACTTTTAAGAAGACTCAGTGTTTTGCCCTCAACATCTCAACCTTTGGTGGTGTTATCTTCCTTAATTATAGTACATCAGAGTTACTACATTCGCTTTTAAGTGGCCTGAGAAGGTGCTAAGCACTTCTGTCTCATGATAACTAATTGGCCAGTTTTGTCAGTGCAGATGCACTGTTGAGTAAAATAACACAGGGTTTGTGTATGACTCAAGGACTCTCTTCAGCTGCTTCAGATACATTTACTGATGATTTTGTATGATTATTTAAAAATATTGTATCCTTTAGTAATGGGTCTGTGTCATTGCTTTGTTTTTGCTAACATGTATAGAAGAGATGGGAATCAGAGGAAGCCCTTCTCATGTCCCTGGGCCCTGGAGCATATAATTTTTCCTGTTGTACATTTAAGTTCTTTTGGCAGTTTTCTGCACACTCAAATATTAATCAGTGCTGCATCCTGTCAAAGCTCTCTTTTATTTCACATGTGATGTACACATATGTGTGCACTCCAGCACAGGAGTCGTCAGTGCCCTGGAGCCAGGAGGGACATCAGGCCTGGGAGGGGGTTGTCCTGCTTTGCTCTGGGCTGGGGCGGCTTCACCTTGAGTATTTTGGTCACCACAATATAAAATAAGATATTAAACTATTAGAGAGTGTCCAAAGGAGGCTGTGAGGATGGTGAAGGGCCTCAAGGGGAAACCACATGGGGAGCAGCTGAGGGCACTTGGTCTGTTCAGCTGGGACTGAGACTCATCAGTTACAGCTTCTTCATGAGGGGAAGAGGAGGGGCAGACACTGATCTCTCCTCCGTGTGACTGGGGACAGGATCTGAGGGAATGGCCTGAAGTTGTGTCAGGGCAGAGTTAGGTTGGATAGCAGGGAGAGGTTCTGCTTCCCCCAGAGGGTGCTGGGCACTGCCCAGGCTCCCCAGGGAATGGGCACGGCCCGAGGCTGCCAGAGCTCCAGGAGCGTTTGGGCAGCGCTGCCAGGGATGCCCAGGGTGGGATTGTTGGGGTGTCTGGGCTGGGACAGGGGCTGGACTCAATAGTCCTTGTGGGTCCCTTCCAACTCAGCATCTTCTGTCATTCTGTGATCTCTCTCCTCTGACATCCACCCCCACAGACACCTCTATTTCTCATCCCAGCCTTCCCAGGGAACCAAGGGGGCTTTGCCACTGAAAACGTTGCAGAATTAACATGTAATAAATGGGAAGAAAATAACAAGAAAGGGTGCCTGAGATTATCTGGCTTCTCTGCAGAACAAGCGTACAAGGTGTTGTTGCAAATTAGGGTTATGCAGGATTGTGCAGGAAGGAACATCACGTTCATTGGGGACCAGTCCCCGCAGGGTCAAGATTTGCATTCCATTTCCACTCCCATTAAATCTTTGTTATGGGATAAACCTGTCAACATGGGTGTCAAAGCGTGGCAGCTCTGAAAGCAACCTTGTGCTGTTGGCACTGAACACTGGGAAATGGAGGGAAGCCACCTTATTTCCTGTAGGTCACAAAGTGACTTCGAGAACAGCTGGATTTTTACTAAGTCATGCAAAAGAAAGACAGTAATGATCTTTCACATGAGATCAGGGCCTACACCTGCCTATGTTAGATCATTTAAGTGCCTTTTCCACCTGCATTTTGGAATGAAACTAATTAATGCTCTTTTCTTACATAGCTTCAGTCTGATATTAAGGAGCTCAACATTCCCATTGATGACTAAAATTAAATAATCACTCTGTAAAAAATATGATTAATTGATAAATTTTGAATAAAATATTTCATTTTTGCTTTTAGAAAGCATTTTACTGTTAGATATTATGAGGGCAAAGGACACAATGGTATGTGGAATAAAATGGTGTTGAATTCCAGTTCCTCATTTGTCTTTCTCCCTCTCTTTTGTTCTCTTTGTAATAAATTCCTCAAAGATTATTTAATTTCATTAAAGTTAAGAATAGCACCTAATTCATGTAGGTAGGCTAGAGGTTCCTTCTCTTCCACTGTGAAATACCAGTGTGAAACCAGTGTCAGTTGTCACCTTTCCTTCTCAGAAAAAGTAGGAGGGCTTCTACCTGGAAGTTACAAACTCTGCATTTATATTTCTGTGTGAGTAGGGTTTCTGTGTTAATTTAAGCAAGTGCAGGTGTGCATACACAGACTGCACGGATCAGTTGTGTCGTATATAGTCCTTATACTGAATGTAGACTCATGGTGTTTGAGCTGTGCTGTTACCCTTGTTTTAAAACCCCGGCAAAAGAAATTGGCTTCTCTCTTTTAGGGGAAGACTCTCATTTCCTTCCAGACTAGAAAGGGTCCCCTTGACTTTCAAATTGCTGCAACAGGCAGGGCTGCAGTCGGGCTCGTACCAGTTCTGTCACTCAGTAACATTTAAGCCTGTCGGCTGAGTACCATGTACAAATGCTAAATGTGATGGATTTGTTTTCAAAACATTTTTAAAAGTAAGGAAAAGGTGGAGTGTGCTCTACACTGAAGCTTCCCTGTGAATTTTAACACACTGTGGTGTAAATCTAAGAAGCTTTTGTGCCAAGAGTCTAAATAGAAGCTGGTGTGTGTGCTCAGTAAAAGTAGTTTGCCTTAAACAGCCAAAAAAACTATGAAGATAGATAGAAAAATGTGAATTTTGTGTGTATTTAATACATTTTCATATTCAGCTTGTGGCTTAGGAGTCACTACAGGACCTTTTCCCAGCAGATGCATTCCCACATGACATCAGTAGGAGCACTATTTTTATCAGACATATTTCTTACAGCATCTCCAACACTGGAAATAATTAAGTTTTCCTGATTTAGACTGTTACCTAAATCACGTGACCAACCACTTCAATCACAGTTTTAAGGCTGGAAATCAGTGGATAAGATGCAGAAAGACATTAGCAGATGAGAAGGTTTGCAACACATTTGAATTTCTGCCTATAATGTGTTTGCAACTTCTGGAACTGCTCTAATGTTCAGTGTGTATGCAATTACTTCTGGCACTGAAGGGAGAAACTGCCCTTCATGAATTTTAATCCAATGGCCCTTTGGATTCTCCTCAGCAGCTTTTCACTGTCTTTTGTTGTTAAGGCAAAGCAGGCATATTTGAGAAGTGGTGTTCACAATACATTTTAAGAGAGTGTACTGCTTGAAAAGGTTACTGGAAAAGTTAATTTACATTTAGAAAGCTAAACAAAAAACAGTTAAAAAAACCCCAACTTTTGCAAATGGTACGTGACATGAAAATATCTCACTTTTGCTTATTGATCCACCATTGATTAATTTAAATGATAATGCTACCAAAAATTAACAATAAGCCAAATTTTCAATGTTTTATTCCCAAGGCTGAATTCCTGGCTAGCAGAAAAGGACTTAGTGGTGTGGGTGAGACACTGTAGTTTGTGTGATTTCTGTGAAGCAAACAAGTTGTCTGCCACATACTGCACCCCTGATATCACCAGCTGAAAGGGGCGTGTCTGAGATTTGGGGTTTTACCTCCTTGTTCAGAAGAAAGGTTTCTAAGAAAGCCTCTAACCATCTGTGAAGGTAAATAGCTTCTATGAGAAAAGCGCTATGATCAATGTGTTGTGCAAAAAAAGATGTTTGGATAACCAAGACAATAAAAAAATGTGTTTTATTTCAGAGTAGAGGGGAGAAAACTTTCAGATATGTACTTTGAAGTGTTCAGCAGTCCAGAGGACATCTTTTATTTATTGAGATACATATATATGTATATATAGGTGCATCACAATGAAGCTCACAATGTAGAGTGAAACCCTTCGATATATTTGTTACTGTAAAGGTGGATGTGGGTAGTTTAGTGAGCTGCTCCTTAGCTATTCCTCTGGAAATATTTCCTGGAGAGCTGGCACTGGATGTCTAATTTTCTACAAATTGCAGCACATGATTCACCTGGCACACTTTGGAAGAGTCTCTGCTACACCTTTGAAGCCTCAATCTGTATTTCGTCAGCTGTTCCTTCAGTGAGACCACAGACACTTTGACACGTCCTATGTGAGTGTGTTTAAAATGCTGTAAAACACCTGGCCACCTCCAGCTTGACAATCTTGACAAAAGCCTCATGTTTTTCATGCAAATCTTGGAGTCCTCAGAGTAAAAGTCAAGCTAAAAAGAAGGAACATCACATTCATTAAAAGTATTTTGTTCAGTCTCCTAAAAGACTCCATCAAGAGGACTCCTATTGCTTTTTTTCCTCTAGATCTTTTTTACCTGCTTTCCCAGTAGCCATCAAATGAGTCTGGATCAGTATAATTCCAAGTTCTGAATAGACTGTTGTGACCATGTAATGTCTGATGCACTGTGTGACAAGACTGCCGAAATATCATCATGCATTTGGGCCCCAGTCTGATTATTTATGTAATCAAGATGAATTTCAAGTACCATAAAGTTTATTAAACCAGACTGTAAGAAGTTTAACAGACATAATCCAGTTGGGTTTTTTTTCCCCAAGTTTTGACAAGCATGTTTTTCCTGCACAAATTCAGGAGCAAGCAGTTAACTCCCACTGGTTTCAAAGCCATGGGAATTAAGCAGGTGCTTAAAGTTAATGAGGTACTTAATTGCTTTGTAGAACCAAGATGGACTGTTGCATTGCAGGTACAATGAGAAATTGTCCCTGATTTCCTTTCTGAGAAGGAGAATTTTAAGGATCAAGATCTCACTTGCAGGCCAGCTTTTCACCATTTACATGTAATGTGATGGTTGAAAATCGTAATGTTCTGTTGCAGTCTTGGTGGGTTCAGTTGCAACATCATTAAAACCACTCAGGCTTGATACAAAGATTTTATAAATTTTCTAAATAGTATGACTCAAACCACAGAGGGCTGAGTAATGCCTGAGCATTTTGTGCTACCACTGTTTTAGCAAAATACAGCCAATGCCAAATCATACAGACCAGAAAGTCTACAGCACTGAGGTGAATGGATCGTAAGAACAGACTTTCACCCTGACAGATGGGGCATGTTGTCCCGGGGGAGTGGACTGTGGAGAAGGAAAAACACTGATGGCTTGAAACATGAGTATATTTTTGTTGGAATGAGGCATTTTTATCACAGAAGATGACTTTGCATATGGAAATGTTAACACCAGATTTTTGTTCTCAATTGCACTGGTGAAAATCCAGTCTAGCTCTTGGCACACCGAGTCACACTCTGGCTGGCCACGGCCTTTCCAGGTGAGACAGGATTCAAGGAAAGCAAATATGGTCAGGTACAAAGCAGAGTGAGTGTTTATTTCTGTCAGAAAGCAACGTGGCTGTAGCTGTGGTTTGTCACTGTGAAACAGCACAGCACTGAGAGGTAGTACAAAAATTCACCTTGGATCATTCACATTGCATTTATGCTCTAAATCTTACCCTAATGGAAATCATTTACTCTTCTGTGCTGGGTTTGGCTGAGATCAAGTTAATTTTCTTCATGGTAGCTGTTACAGAGCTGTGATTTGGGCTCAGGATCAGAATGTTGGTAGCACAGGGATGTGTTGGCTGTTGCTGGGCAGGGCTTACACAGAGCCAAGGACTTCTCCGTTCCTCATCCCACCAGCAAGGGGGCTGAGGGGGCACGAGGAGTCAGGAGTAGGTACAGCCAGGACAGGGGACCCCAAATGACCCAGGTGACATTCCAGACCATGTGACATCATGCTCAGCATATAAAATGGGCTGGAAAAAGAGGGAAGGGGGTGATGTTTGGAGTGAATGTGTTTGTTTTCCTGAGGAACCGTTCCATGGGATGTGGCCCTGCTCTCCTGGAGGAGCTGAACACCTGCCTGCCCGAGGGAAGCAGGGAATGAATTCCTTGTTTTGCTGTGCCTGTGTGCACAGATTTTGTTTTACTATTAAACTGTCTTTATCTCAACCCACGAGTTTTCTCACTTTGACTCTCCTGCCTCTCTTCCCCATGCCAGCATGGGGGAAGTGAATGTGGCAGCAGGGACTCTGGTGCTGGGGAGGTTAAACCAGGACAGTTAAACCACAAATGCTCTTTAATTAACATGGCCAACATCTGTTACACTTCCCCATCTTTAAAGAGTAGTATTTTACTCTTGCATGCTAATGTTTCTTGTGGCAACAAAGACCCCACTTCAAGAGGAAAGGAATTTTTTACTTTTGTGTCTCAGAGTAACTTTAAACTGTTTATGGTATTTCTGTTTAGAATAATTCCAGAGGTGTGTCTATTTATCTCCTGCATTAAAATTCAAGAAAAAGGTTTAGCTTTTGGCTTGCCTTAGGGGCTAAGCTGTGCAGCAGACATGCTTCTCTGAGATAATTTGTTTTCTAATTGCCATTCGTTTGCTGAAATACAATTAAAGTTATTGCTCTAATATTAACATCAACATCTTGATTACCTTATCAGAATATGAATATGTATTTTTCTTACTCTGCTTGGAGACATCTTTCACTAACTTTCTCTGAACATGTAGCTCTTAATTAAAGAGAATTTTTAATTCAGCTGTAACAGTACTTTTCCAACAACTGTTGCCAGTTGGTTGGAGGGTCACACCTTAAATTGGAGTTCAGACTTTCATCAGGTATTGTCATAACACCAGGGCTCATGTTCACCTGGAACATCCAAGCCTTTGGATCGGCTCACACAAATGATCTGATCTTTGTGCAATTGCCAGAATTTATTTTGCAAGCAGGCAAATCTAAGCCAAACAGAGATTTCATTAGAACTGGAATATGGTGAGGAGCTGGAAAAGCACTGAGAAACCAGTCTGTCTGAAGGGAAAAGGGGCACTCAGGCCACAGGAGGAGAAGGAGAATTCTCAGCTCACTGAGCAGTAACCAGGGAGTGTTCCTGAGCAGCACAGCTGTGTGCTCCCCTCACTGTGTTGCTGGTCTAGAGAAGCACTTACGTGCTATAGTCAAAACAGAATTACCAAAAGAGAATGGGCACAGTTTTATTTTTTAAAGGGTCTTTATACAATTCTTTACCTTGGCTTTTTTTTTTTTTAAACACTTTAGAAAGATGTTTAATGAACAGGATTCTTTCAATCAGTGAAAGCAGGAGAATGTTCCAAAATAGTTACATAAATGAACAGGCCGCATGGGATGACAAAAACCAGAGATACAGTGAAGAAGCAGTCCCATTTGGTGATGAAATTGTTCTTTTTCACTCGAAGAGATCCTTTTTAAAATCTTTTTTTCTCATTTAGTAATTTTCCTTTTATGATAGCATATCTATTTCCCATACCTCATTAGCTTCTGAGCACATATGAATATCCCACTGTGTTACATTGAAAATTATTTTTTTGAATATGATAGAAATGCAAAATTGAATCCTAGTTTTAAAAAAATAATAATGAAATTGACATTTATGCTCCAGCGAGTTGTTCTCGAAAATGAATTAAGTGTATAATAATCAGCAAAAAATTAATTTGTAATTTGTATCATGTAGGGGGTAATTGATCCATGTTATAGAACTTGGTGTTTCAAAACTGGAATGGGACCTTTAGTGGTCTTCCAGCAGACCTCAGGCAGCAGGGATTAAGGGTGGGTTTGATTTCTCTGGGCTAAATGTTGCTGAAGTTTGTTACACTAAATGTGTCTGGCAAGGAGGGTGACCAGTTGAGTAGAACCAATTATTTGGTTTTTCCCAGATCCAAATTTCCTTTTTGATTTCAAACCCACATATAGGTTTGAATCTCATTTCACACTGGCTTTTATACCTTCATGAGCCATTAATTCAGGTCTGACCAGAGTCACTCTGAAGATTAGGGTGTCCAGAAATTATGAATCTGTTAAATACACTGTTTATGTGGGGGTTTATTCCAGGAATAGGAAATCATCTGAATTACTACAAGTTCAATAGCTGGATCAATGATTTTGCTTTCTGGTGAAGAGTGGCTTCAAGTGACAAAGAAGAATTAACCTACAAATAAAAACCATGATGTTTAAAAGATATGCTGACACATTAATAGTATGGTAAGGGTTTGGATTTCCAAGCTCAAAATGTAGAGATTTAATATTAATAATACGAGCCTATCATAGCAGGCTTCAGCTGAGCTCTTATGAAAACAAGTCCATTTAGCAGTACTTGTTGTCTTGGAAAAAAACCCCATGCTGATAGTCCTTGGAGAGACTTTTCAATTAAAAAAACACCCAAACTGCTAGAAATAGTCTGCTGTGATGAAACTCTTAGGATCACTACATCTCCTTGTACATGCAGCAATCGTGGACATTTTTTATGAGTCCCGCTATGATTAAACACATAACACTTGTTTAGAAGTGTACAAAGAAGTAACTACAAGGCTTGTAGAGCACACAAGCTCTTTCATGTTTCAAGGAACTCTCAGTGTTTCCTGCTATGCTGTCTCATGTTTGGAATTGCTTAAAGTGCCTTTTTAGTGCATACATGCTGCATAAAAATCAGCTTGCCTCATTGATTTCAATGAGCAGTTCCAAGGTCAAATGTTATTCAGCTGTAAAATTATCTATTAAATTTTTTTACTAAGGGAAAGCATCTGAGTACTGAAGGACAAGATAATAGTCCATTTACTGAATACAAAGCATTGCCTTTTGTTTGTTCAGCACATTGTAACAATAGGGATGTGCCTTGCTTCTCAACTTCTATTTATAGCATTACAAACCTTAGGGTGATCACCAGTTGTGAACAACACATCATTATGAACACAGGGCTGTGGAAATGGAGTTCTTGATATATCACAAGTGTATGCAGAATAATTACAACTAGGAAATGGGAGGAAAGCTTAAGATTTCCTGAAAATTGCCTAAAACAAGAAATAAAATCAACCAACTAAAAAAAGAGCCATTAAAAATAGTGTGTGGCCAGGAGATAACATTGTAAGTTGTTTTTTAGAGCGTTGTCAATGTATGTGGGGGAGACAGAGTGAACTAAACTCCTTTAATTCCACCTAGAGATAATTGACATTTTCCAACAGATCCGCTTTCTCAGAGGGATGTCTGAGCTGTTGAACTTTTATTTTTGAAAGTATTTTGCTTCAGAGGAGAAAGAATATAAAAATTATTTTATTTTTCCAAATGCTTTAGCACAAAGCCAATTTTGTTAATTTTTTTTTTCTTTTTTTTTTTTTAGTTTTAGCTTTACATTAGATTATTTTCCCAAGAAAATTCAGGCAGTCTTACAAGAAAGCTGTGATCCTCCATGCCTGTGAGGTGAGGCAATAATACCTTTGGCAGAGCATGCTCCCTCTTGAAGCTAAGCACTAATAGTCTGTGTGCATGTAATGTTAGCAGGTAAGAAAGGAGTAAGTCCTTCTCCTGCTTCCTAGCTGGGAGCCATAAGAACTGTGCAGTTCAGAGAGTGAGACTGAGAGAGCAAAACCCACTAGGCAGATCAGCAGGAGGGAGAGAAAGCTCCTCAAAGTCTAAAAGTATTTGCCGGTAATGTACTCCCCACTTCTTCCTGAGTCAGGAATGATATCTTGCTTTCAACAGGAAAAACTCCTCGGTTTCCTGCGCTCTTGCCTTCCCTCATTAGGGGATACTTGGCTTGCCTCAATCGCTCTCATTAAATCCCAGCCTTTGTCAGAAGATTATGGTAATTCAGGTTATGACTCTGAGGAATCCTGTTAAACTGGAGATGTCCCAGCTCTGCAGTTGGTGTAGCCATGCTACAGCAGAGTCTGGCTGAGCAAGGCTGGGCTTAAATAGCTTCAGCCTCCCCCATGCACAGAGCCGTGGTCAACATCAGATAACAGAACTGAACTGCTTGGATTCAGCTGCTCACAGTGTCCTGTCCTGGTGAAAACTCCCCAGCTTACTTCTAATAGGAACCTCCATTTCCATGACTTATTTCTTTTATTTTCCTTTTCTTTATCCAGCTAGATTGGCCACAGAAATTCAAAAGCAGTTGCTGGTGCTCTGTGCACACAGAACCATCCCCATCTTTGAGATAAGGCACTGAGATCCCCATTTTCATGTGAGCAATTACTCGCTCACCTGGTGATTGTAAAAATGCTTCCAAACAAATTGCAACATATTCCCTGCTATTGCACCACTATTTCCCACAGGACCCCACAGATAACACAGATGTGTCAGGATAACTGGCATTCTTTTATAATGTAGTAAAATAAATTGTGTTTTTATAGGATGGCCTTAATGTACAGTAACAAAATTCTTCAGAGAGGCATCAACAGTAAACTGGAGTTAAAAGGAAAATTTTACAGAGGAGTTGCTGAGGTTGTTGAGTTTTCAGGGGATGATGAGGTGTGTGACTGAACTACCAATATGAGTTAAGACAAGTGAAAGAGTAACTGAAAATTATGAAGCATCTCAGCTAAACTGAATGATTTTCATGCCCTTATTTCTGTGATTAAGATTTTATCCATTAGCATACAATTTGTCAGCCTAGGCAGAATCTAATAGAAGAATAGTTACAGCTCTGTATGCTCAGTAAGATGTGGAGAATGGATTATATAATTTATCTAGCTCTTTCTTGACAACAATTTAACATTTATTACAGTGGTCTGCACCACAATATTTCTGTCTTGACATTAAAGTTATGACTTCCGTAATTTTGTCATAATTGTTCTTAACTCTTTCTCTGAGAAGTAATCAGCAGTACCCAATCAGAGCAGAGGTGAGGTAGGAACAGAGAACTTTTATCAGTTTGTCTGATCATTAGAAATAATATTTTTTTTCTTTTTCTATTACTTTACCATGTTCATATCCTTTGAGCAGCAAGGCAACATCGACTACAGTGAGCAGTGTGTCAGCTCAGCCAGAGGAAGACATCCTCAAGCAGTCTGAGTACTGGAAAGTCCACCAGTAATTTTGCTCAGACTCCTAACCCAAAAGAATATCAAATTATAATTTTACAAAGGAAATATTTCTTAGGCTTCAGTGGAAGAGGAACTGAAGAAACTGGAAGCAACTTCCAAGTGGAAACTTGGAAATGCTGTTCCTGTTTAGTTTTGTTCTTACCTGCTTCTAATAGTGCCTCTTTGGAGACACCAGAGCTCTGGAGTTCTCCATTTACTTACAAGGTGTTTATATTCATTATTAATGCCACTGTCAGGGCTGTCCAAGCTCAAGGAGCAGGTGCATACCACCATGAGGAACAAATAAGGAATTCCCAGGTAGGTAATGCCCAGTTTGGAATGGGCTTCTGGGAGAAAGAACGTGATTTTCATAGTCACTTACTCTTGTTTCTTTAGAGGTCTTCTGGTTTTTGATTGGTTATTTTACTCCTTTTATGAAACCTTTTCAAGTAGTTGAGGTCTTTAGATGAAGAGCTGTCCTTCATAACTTTCAGTTAATAACTTTACTATTATCATTAGAAGAAAGGATTGTTTTTATGGTTAAATCAATATGACAGGAAGATCAGAACATAGTGAGGACCCTAATGGCTGCAAAGATTTGGAAGTGGTTTTAATGAACACTCAGCATGCAAGAAAATGCTCTTTTATGTTCACTCCAAACAAAAATATACAAGCTGGGGAGAAAAAAACAGGCTGTGGCCAACCTTATTATATGAGAAGTGGCTGTGAAATTATTTATTTCATCTAAACTAAATAAGGCCAATTATTGGCTCTTCATATAAAGCACAAGGGAAGTTTTCAGAGGCCTTATGATGCAAGAACGGAGTTTGATGGAGAATTACACAGAGTCAGCTTGCAAATAAATCACATAATATTCCAAGTTGGAGGGGACCCATCACCCGAGTCCAGCTCCTGTCCCTGCACAGGACATCCCAAGAATCCCACCATGTTCTTATGCATGCTTTAAGAAAGAAGCTATTCTTTTCCTCAGAGATAAAGTGCAAGCTGTACCCACAACTTTAGTGGCTGAGATCCTCTTCTACTTTTATGTTGGTATATGTGTTTCTCTATGTTGGTATATGTGTTTCTCTAGTGTCATACAATACATATGATGTATAATATAACTTAATACTATATTGATCACATAGTACCATATTAGCTTACCCAAGCTTAGAACATTAGTAAGGGCCTTTACACTGAAAAAATTTCCCCAGCTGCCATAGTGAATCAGGTGAAAACATAGCTGAAAACATCCACCATATTCCCAGGAATCCTTTTTTTAGCTCTGTGAAGAATCCAAAAAGTGTGGAAAACCATCTCTGTGACGCTTCTGAAATCCATTTCTGGAATTTCAGGGGTTTTTCTTTCCATCCCACTTCTCATGTCCCCTCTAAGAGGCTGAGTGTCTGGCAGGCTGGTGTGTCAGGAGTGGTTGTACTCAGAATGTGCCTTCTTCCATTTAACTCTCTGAGAAGTCCCAGATGATTTAAATGATTTAGTGGTCTCACGCCCAGAGGGAAATGAGATGGAGAACATGAGGGAGCAGAGCCTGTGGTGCTGGGCAGCTGGCTGTGGGAAGAGGGCAGAGGAAGAGAAAGGATTGGGAAGTACCTCAGACAGAAGTTCAAGCCCCGTAATTTGAAAGGCGATTTCAAGTCCCTGTTCTGCTCTACACTGTCCTCCTGTGTGCCTCAGCTATAATAAACTGCTATAATAGCATTTCCCTTCCCAGGGGCTTACTGGGAGAACAGCTTCATTAAAAAGCACCAGCAACTCCAAATATTGCAATAGATGTGCAAAGACCTCTGGTGGTGTGTCACCTCTGGGCTCAGCAAAACAAACACACAAGTGTTTCAGGTGTGATCTTGTGGTTTGTTTTCTTTTTCCCTAGCAGAAATGTGAAACTGTTCAACAAAAATAAACACATGAACATGGAAAAGAAGTTCTCAAACTAAAGTAAAAAAATAAAAATCAGACTAGTTCGGAAAGCCTAAACAAACACTGTAACATCTGTTTCCTGAGTTATTGATGGAGTCTGTCCTCAGGCTCGTGTCTGCCTTCAACATCTTCCAAAACTTCCTTCTGTGTGGTTTCAGAAGTCAGAAAACAACTGGCTAGTTGTCCTTCTGGAAAAAAAAAAGTATACCTCTTAACCTGAAGCTTGTATGTGGCTTAACTGTAAAGCAGACAGAGAAGAAGGTGATAATGTTCAAACGCTGTTAAACAAGTGGTAAAATTACTTGTCTTATTTATCAGCACTGTAATAACCTTCCCATACCTCCATTCTCTACAACACAAAGAAGATTTCAAGCTACTCTTATTTTAAATGGGAGAGACTAAACCTGAGCTTTTAACAGAGGAAAAATAAGTGCTCAACGCTTTCAGCATTATTACCTATGAATATGGAGGCAAGACTTACTGCTTGTGGTCTGCTATGAACACATTAATTAACTAATTATGATTCTCACTAAGAGACATTTTATTTACAGTGGTCTTTGTAATATTTCCCACTGACAGAGAGTAGGGTTTGATTGGATATTAGGAAGAAATTGTTCCCTGGCAGGGTGGGCAGGCCCTGGCACAGGGTGCCCAGAGCAGCTGGGGCTGCCCCTGGATCCCTGGCAGTGTCCAAGGCCAGGCTGGACGCTGGGGCTTGGAGAAGCCTGGGACAGTGGAAGGTGTCCCTGCCCATGAAATATGATCTTTAAGATCCCTTCCAACTCAAGTCATTCTATGATTCTATTTTAATGATCTGGATGTTTTGCTGGCCCAGTGCTGGATCCAGACATGGAGTTCCCCAAAGAGCAAAAAGCAGAAATGTGACCCTCATCTTTCCCTTTCTCCAGAATCTGAGGAAGGTGGATAGGAGAAGTGGATCAAGCTTGGAGAGGTGTGGATTCTTGGTCTTCCAGTCTTTTTGTAGGTGACCAGATAAATCAGGTCTAAATTCAATACAGTCCAAAGTTTAGATGCTCAAGATCCTTAGCTAAGCTCTTCTAAGCCTGGAAGTATCTGACATCCCGTGTGTCAGATTTTCTAGCAGTGATGTTCTCTAGGGACCTTTATATTTCTAAAATATTTAGTAGGCAAGGTTTTCAACAAACACAGGGATCTGGAAACACTTCCAAAAGGCTAATTTTGATCAGGACTGAAGTTCTGGAAAAGGTGAGAAACACTGTTTTTTTATCCCACAATAAAAGATGGAATTCCAAGATATGTTCTAGTGTTTCCTTGGGTCTCCCAATGGCTCCTTGTGTCAGATGCACAGCCCAATCTGATTATATTGAATACTACTTATGTTATCTGTCAGCTGCTTCATGCTTCTGAGTGCACTGAGCTTGGTGACAGGATAAAAATATTTTCCTATAATGGGAAAAGAGAGAATTGCAGTCATTTGGAAGCTGCAGACTGTTCTTTCAGCAAAAGATTGGATGCTCAATTTAATTGGTTGTGCTTCACTAGAAAAAACATAGTGCACTCATTAAAACATCAAAACTCTAAATTCCAAGATATCTGCTCC
Organism: Corvus brachyrhynchos; assembly: GCF_000691975.1. Classification (NCBI taxonomy): domain Eukaryota; kingdom Metazoa; phylum Chordata; class Aves; order Passeriformes; family Corvidae; genus Corvus; species Corvus brachyrhynchos. The sequence goes on from NW_008238440.1 coordinate 1,288,478, forward strand.
TTTTTTGAATTACAGCATGAGTAGAATATGAGATTTGATAATATTTCATCGTGATTATACTTTTGTAACCACCATTTATAATTTGCAGACAATCTGTGGGGGACAGGGAAGCTCTGGGTATTATTGATTTACACTGTTGAGATCAATGTTATAAGCATATTTGCATTTATAAAATAGATAGAATAGCTTTATTCTTCTCCCCGAAGTCCTAAATCAATATGAAGCTTGTTTTCTTCTTTGCTTCTTTTTTTTTTTCATTCTTTATTACAAAAATGGAAAAAAATTCAAAATAAAATATTAAGAAATGCACAAAGCCTCATCAACCACTGCTCCAGTGGTTCCATGGGCAGGGAACACCACACAGGTATTTCATTTCAGCAGTGCAGTCACATCCTCTGTAGGACAATATCCCAGAGTATTATATGACAAGCCATAAAATATTACAAAGACAATGACTGCAGTGGGGGAGGGAGGATTATTTAGAGAAGCAAAGGTTTCATTTTGTTTTCCAAAGCATTCTGTCATGCAGTAAATTAAATATCAGAGGCATGAGTTTCCTCTGGCAGTGCCCTCACACCCCACAGAAGGGGACAAGTGCTTTTCTAGCAGGAACACCAGCCAAGGAGCCATTGCTGTAATGAGCATACAGAGCTTTTCCCCATCCGTTTTTCATTTTGAATACAAAACAATTTCAATATTATGGTGTCTCTGCCTGCTCTCCTCCCTTAGATTTCATGATCAACACCAAGGGGCGCTGTTTGTGTGCAAGGCTTTGCTCAGCTTTAACAAAGAACTTGGCTGTGTCTTCCCAGGGCCCCACTGGGGAGCTGGGAGGGCACAGAAGTTTGTACCTAGGCTGCCTTTGGGTAATCATGTTTTTGGAATACTGAATACCCTCCCCACGACAGAATTTTTGGCTCCCAAGCACTTTGCCTTCTAATATGTTTTTGATGGCAAGGTTTGTTGTGTAATTACAGATTTGGTGCAGCTCTAGGAGTTGTCACAATTTACTGTTCTCTCTGCTTTTTGTGGCGCTTTTGATTTAGTTCCTCACACCTGAGGAATTCTCAAGGCTATTTGCAATGTTCAGAGAATGAAGAATAAGAAATCAGTGAGATGGTTTATCCGCACAGATTTTTTGTTTTACTCCATCACCTTCTCCTCTTCCCATTTTCCATGCTTTATAGCATTCAGCTGGATACAAAGTGCATCTGACCATGTATTATTAATCTCATTACAAACTAATTTTGTGAGGGAGACTGGCAATAATCACAAACACATGCACACACATGCACCACATGTCTTTACAGCTCTTGTCTCTCCCAATGTGCAGCAATTTAGAGAAATTGTAGAATCGTTCTCTCTTCCTTTTAATAAGGTTCCATTGAAGAGTCCCAAATTAATGAGATTCTTTTTTTGCTCTTTATTGTAAGAAGTTCATTTACAACTTAGCAATGAATAGAAGATGCTTAAATAATTCTTTCCGTGTCATTTCACTTTGTGTTGCGTGATGTGCCTTCATTCAGCTTTGAGTAATCACACTTCCAGGATATGTCCTGTCACCTTGTACATCTTAAGAAATTGTGTCATCTCTGCAAATTTTATCTCCTGGCTGTTCATAGTATTTATCAGATCTTCTGAGTTCTATTATGAGACTTGGGGAACTCTAATTACTAAGCCTGAAATCTTAAATACTGCCAGGGACTTGCAAAGATCCTCCATACAGGAGTGAATTTTTCTCCTAGAATATTGATGTTGGGGTCCTTATAATTATTTCCTCAAGTAGTTTCATCTGTGCAGCTCTCTGAGAGTCTTACCTGACCCAGTGCCATTTTATTTGGAATTCTGGGACAGCTCTCAGCTCACTCCAAAGCTGTGTCAATCTTCAGGTACTGTTATTTCTTGATCCTCTTTTATATGAAACTGATTCCCTTTGATACCTCTCTGGCATTTTTTTTATACAATTTTATTTTCTTTTAGTGTCATCCCCTGGCAAAAAAAAAAAAAAAAAAAACAAAGTTGTGTTCTGTATCTCTTTTCCCTACTATAATACTCCTTCCAGCCCTTGTAAACCTCTTTTCTTTTCTTATACATATTCTAAAACCATTTCAAATACAATTTCAGCCTATTCTCTTTTCTTTCATCATTGTTACAGTCTTTTAACTTCATTTACTCTTATGTACCCCTGTGTTTGTGAGTGCTTTAGCTCCTTAAGCTTTGATTACTTTTTGCATTTAGAGATTTTATTACAGTGCTTGCTGCTGCATGTCCTGCTATGTACTACCCTCTAGGACATAGCATTGATGTTCAGAAACAATTTTTCTTCTGCATCTTCTTCCTTCATTCCTTTATCCAATTTCCTTTTATCCAAAGCTTACATGACTTTTCTAAATCTCCAGTGTAATATCCTCACCTAGAAATCTTCCACTTTTAAGATAAAAAATGAAAATAATGGGGCCATTTTTTAACCAGTAGCTTCATCACATCTGTCTTTCTGCCAAATTTAATTGATTCTCTCTTTTCTTCTTTATTACATTGTGTGCAAATTGTACTTCTACTGCCGTGCCGTATTTTAGTGATTCCTTCCTCTTCAGAATTTATATCAAAGTGACTGAAAAGTGTGGTCATTAACTGTACTTTCACGTTTGGTCCAATGTCTTTTTCAAATCATTGGTTCTTCCTGCCAATTTTTTCCTTCTTTACTTTTAATTCTGTATTATATTTGTATCTCCACAATGCACAAAATGCTAAACATTTCCTGATGTACTTTTCCGAAAGAAATCTTCTCCCTTGCATCTTACAGGCTTGGAATTTAGCATCTGATTTGTACAACTGTTACCTGCAGAACACAGCACCAGGCTCTTCATTCCAGGTGTGAAGGCAACACTATATCAGGCGCATTTTTGGCTAGATCACTGTAATAAGATTTTTAGGGTCAGTAAAAGAAAAAAAATGTTGAAAAAATCGGCCCAGTGTCTTGAAAACTTATTGATACGAGTGTGAGCGTCACTCAGAAATACATGTGCACTCAGTGCGTGGTTAATTGTCCAGACATGCACGGTTCAGATTGGGAATGTTGACTCTCTGGTTGTGTTTTGATAACTTAAAGCCTTCAAATTGTGATGTCGAGACTAAACTGTATTTCTTATGTGTTCTATAACAAAAGTTTTGTCAGGTCTGAGTGCTGAATCTTGCCCTAAGGCCTTTGGTCAAGATGGATTAAAAATCTAGGAAGGATTCTCTTGAGAACCTCTTTAAACAATGGGGAATTTGTAGGTGTGTAACAGAGTTTTGATGGCAGGTCAGAGGTGTGGAAGTGAAGGTGTTCAGGGCCAGGTTGGACGGGGCTTGGGGCAACCTGGTCTGGGGAAAGGTGTCCCTGCCCATGGCAGGGTGTGAATGGGGTGAGATTTAAGGTCCCTCCCAACCCAAACTGGGAACTCTGTGATTCAATCATCTAATGAACACTTCTGGGTATTTTGCATTTGTTCAAGGGCTGCCTGGCATCTCCCCTGCT
>NW_008238440.1:1292042-1305528 GCF_000691975.1 Corvus brachyrhynchos
TGCCACCACTTTAAGGAGCAAGTAGGCCAAGAGGATAAGCTCCATTTGCAGAGTTTTAAGAGATTACACAATGTATGTACCTGCCTGTTCTGCAAACTGACCCCCAGGGAACTGGAGATTTACTTTACCCCTTGCCTTATATGAAGCTTTCCAAACACAGCAGGTGATGGTAGGAAAGACACTTATATTTCATCATTATAAAGTCTGTCCAGGAGATTACAAATTCTAAAACAAAGCCTCTTCATTAAAAAAAATTCTCTGTGGGAAACTAATAGGGAATAGAGAACACTTTGTGAGAAAGGAAAATAAAGGCTAATTTCAATTTGTCTCTCATCCTAATTAAAAGTGGGCTGTGATACAAGCTAGAAAAATATTATCTTTCAAAATAAAATACTCTTGAAAATAAAATGATGTCAATAGGCTGGCAATGAATGAAAAAAAAAATACTAGACATCTACCTGCATTTTGGGTTTAGGTGAGATGATGTCCCATTAAGACCATAAGCAAACCATGCATTCATTTCAAATTCTCAAGGTTAATAAATATTTCAGCAGTATAATATTACTGCTGACTTAGGACATAAAAATTTACCTTTTATACATGAACTACTCTCAATTTCATTGACAAATTGATGTAACTCTTCAGTGAAGACGAAGTTACAGGAATTATGATTCCAAAAGTCAACATTTATAAGGCATGGCAGCCTGTTGCTAGTTAAATCCTGCTTTTAAATTACAGGGGAAAATCATCTACCTTGTTTCTTAGCTGCTGTGGAGTAATTGCTGTCGGAACATGAGCATTTTAGAGGATGGTAATTGCTCCTGCATACAGAATACATCTCCTGAACTCTGCGTCTTGCAGAAGAACACAAGAAACTATAATGGGCATTTTACTGATACCTGCAAAGGCAGTGAGATGTGCTCTTGTCCAGGGGAATAGTCTTTTTCAGGTGATTGCTCATGTAGAGATGAATTCCAGCAGGATCCCACATTCAGTGTCCTGATCTGTTCAGATGTTTGTGGAAGGACTAACTAGGCTTGTAGTGGAATGATTCCCATAAATTTGAATATGGTCAAAACAAAAGGCCTTCTAGGTTTTTATTCTTGGGTTTTTTTCTTTTTTCCTTAGGATCTCACAGGTGACTGACTGGAGGCCTGAGACAATCAGGGACTAAAACTGACGCTGAAGAGTGACCAAATAGTAGCTCTTGCAACACTTGTCCCAAAAAGGTTTATTTTTATAGCTATTTTTATAGCTTGATCCCAAGCTTGTTCACAGCATGCCTGACAGGCAAACTTTACTTTCATGGTAGCAGTACCCTGTTGTAAGCACACACAATTAGCAATAATTATCAGTTTCAGATGATAATCTGGGTCTAGCAGTTGAAATGCATCTTCTTAAACTGCCCATGTGTTCATCCTTAGGACAGGCTTGAAGCAGCCACTACAAGAGAGGGAAGAAGGGAAAAGAAATCATCTTCACAGTGACAGAGGAAGCTGATGGAGCCAAGCCCTCGTGGTGGAGGTGAGGAAGCTGAAGAAGAAGAGATCCACTGGCTGGCAGACGAGCAGCCCAAGACTCCTTCGGGTTGCTGCTGAAAGCAGAAAGAACCAGTGATGTCCAATATCCCTGATCCAAAAGGTGTTGCCATAGTAATGTGCTGGAGAAAGCCTGATATGCAGATTGGAGATGTGCTGTGGGATATAATCTATCAGTGGTGAGCCATGAAAACAAACACACTGAAAATCCAGGCTTGCCTCAGTCTGTGAATCCACACGGGCTGTTGTGGTTGTGCTTATGTTACCCTTCCTCTGTGGCAGCAGAGGAGAGGGGAGGAAGGAGGGACACGGAACCAGCCTTGGGGGAACTCGCTCCTCTTGTCTTGGCAGCACCAAGAGCAGCCCCAATTTTCACTGCTGTCCCCTCCACTGGGCTTTCTGCCACCAGCCCATCATCCCCCAGCCCACATCTTACCCCCAATTCACTGAGGGTTTATCTTTGGAGAGCAGTGATGTCCCTCCTTGCCACAGAGCAGTTTTGTAGCACCCTTTATCCCAATCAACCCCTCCATTTTTCACAGGTTTTCTCACTTTTCCTAAATTCATTTTTCCTACTGATTGACTCCCTCTTTCCTCTCCAACTAATCTTGTTTCATTTTTTTCCTTCACTGTGAGGAAGACACTGCCAAAATGTCACCTCTAATCTTGTTTCCCATTTCTAGCATGTAATTTATTAATCCTCTCTCTGACTTTTTTTCCATTTTATTGAGCAGTCTACATGCTAATAGAGCTCAAGTTTTATTTTCAGATTGTCAAATAAATAATTTCCCAAGTCTTAAGAGTAGGGGAAAAATAAGAGCTTTGAAATAATGATCAACTCTGTCTTTTGCCAAGGCATTTGCTTTTAGATCTATACAAATCACTTTATTCAGGGATAATATAGCTGTCCCATATCAGTTAAATTAATTATTGGATGGGGTATTTAAGAAGCTAAGGTGAAAATCCAGCCTTTGTCTGATTGACAAAGGCCCACTACATAAAACCTTCACATTGATATAACTCTGGTCTCTTAAATATAATATTCCTCCCCCTGTTCTTTAACTCTGTGTTGTCGGGTGGCATTGGGAGACTCTTATTCTTTTTTTCCCTTTCCTACTTTGATTTCAATAAGAGTTTTCTTTGGCATCCTGCATTGGTACACTGATAACCTGATTTTGGCTCTCGTGAACGCTTTCACTGGATCTCTAAGTCAAAAGGAAAGAGAGAACTGTCAGTCCTTTTTTCAGCAGAGATTAATGACCATTAAACACAAGCACAGCTTGGTCTTGCTGTCAGGCCTGCTTTAAAGTGCAATATTATATTTACTGATAGATTTTTTTACCATTGCTGTGTTCAACAGGAAAAGAATCTTTACTTTCCAATTTATCCACCATGCTGTCCTCTCACAACCTAAGACATTGTGGATGCCCTTCTCATTTCCTGGGCTGTGTCTGGGGGCTTTCAGTCTTTTAATGGGAGGTGCTAATTTGGCTACAGGAGATCACAGAATCCCAGAGCCCCAGGATGGGTGAGGCTGGAGGGGCCCCCAGGGGCTCCTCTGGTGCCACCTCCCTGCTCCAGCAGGGCCATCCCAGAGCACAGGGCACAGCAGTGTGTCCATGGGGCTCTGCAATATCCCCAGGGAGGAGACTGCACAGCCTCTCTGGCCAATCTGCTCAGGGCTGGGCCCCGCACAGGGCAGAAGTTCTGCCTCCTGTGCAGGGGGAGCTCCCTGGGCTCAGGCCCTGCCCGTGGCTCTGGGGCCATTGCTGGGCCCCGGAGCAGAGCCCGGGCCCTGCTCGGAGCCCTCCCCGCACACAGGGAGCCCCCGCCCCTCCCGCGGCCGCCCGCCCCCCGCCGGCCCCGCTCCAGGAGCTCCCTGGCCCTGCTGTGCTGAGGATCCAGAGCTGGACACAGCACTCCAGAGGTGCCCCCGGGCTGGGCACAGGGGCAGGATCCCCTCCCTGACCTGCTGCCAAGGCTCTTCCCGATGCCCCCAGGCCACCCTTGGCCTCCTTGGCCCCAGGACACTCTGCTGCCTCAGGCACAGCTCCTTGTCCCCCAGGACTCCAGGTACTTAGCTCTGTTACTGTCCAGCTTTTGCAGAAGTATAAATCTCATTGATGAGTAGCTGAGCATCTGCATGTGCAAGAGCCATAGATACAGGAAAATACCATGTCGGGCAGGTAAGTCCAGTAATTGAGTACCTTTGAGACTGTGAAGGTTTTTCTTGCTTGCTGATGAATTCTGTAGGCACTGAAATTCTTTGAGTGAGGGCAGAGCAGGGATGTCACTGTACAACTACAGAGTCTGTCTCCATCCATTACACCCTCTTCATATCCATTTCTGCTTTGGGACACATCCAAAGACAATCTTTCAGTGCTGAATTTCTGGGGATTTTGCTCTTGTTTAACCCTGTTAACCAGTTATGTCCAATACAGTTTACATTTCCTGATGTACCTCACTTGCATGGGCTTCACTGGACAGTCAACCTCGAACATCAATGTATTGGCCTGACGCAGAACAGCCGGGCTGGCTGATCCCTTGTCATCCAGCCTGGAATATTTATTGTTTTGGAGACAGTTTACAGAATTAAGATTAAGATAAGAGGGAGAGTGTCACCTACCAGATTGCCTGAAACAGCATATATAGCATGTTTTGGGGCAGGACGTTGCCCCAAACTGGTTAAGCAATAATAACATATTTACCTTATTGAATTTACATAAGCTATAAAGCTTATTATTTAAAAATAATGGAGGCAGCAAATGTGACCTGACATTTCCCTTACTCAAATCAGTGTTCTGCTCACTAGAACCAGTCACTCACTCGTGCTCCTTCCACTGATTCAGTGACCAGGTAAGGACTGAATGAGCCAGCTGTGACAGGAGCCACAGAGGTGCAGTTTGGTGCTCGGTCAGCACTCGGGAGAAGAGCAGGGGAAGCAGGGGAAGCTTCATGTTTTGTGTGCAACCTGGTAACAGCAGACAAGGTCCTTGAATGATGCCTCCCTTGGCTGTGCGTGGGAGAGATGGAATACCCAATTTGTACCTCCCAGCTCACGCAGTTTTGTGTCTCATTGCTTGGTGTCTGCAATATTTGGGCAAACATTCTCAAAACCAGTCTGGTGAAAATCTAAATTATTTAGATCTTCCTGATGAATGCAGGGTTTAGTTTACAATCGTGTGGCTAAAATGCCAAGGTCTTTTTATAGCTCTGCTGCAGGTGTCTAACGAGGTACAATTCAGGCCACATTTCACTCCTTGGGATCTCCAAGTGCCTGTGCAAGTTCACACCCAAGTCTGGTGGCTTAGATCTGTCAGATCTTTCTCATTTCAGTGGGCTGGAATTCTGAGTGCCCTGCTCAGAGCTGCAGCTTACACCAGACAGCAGGGCACTGGGGAATTGAGTACTAATTATTAAAGTCTTTCTGCCTTCCCAAAGTAATTTGTGTTTCTCATCCCACGTGTCGGTAGAGATGCTGTGTTGAAATTTGCAGACTCAACAGATTCAACAGTAAGTCCTGCTGGAGTATGACAGCACACATGGATCTGGGAACTGACTGCAGATCATAGACATGTGATGTGTTCAGATATGAGCAGTCAGGAGTTCATGAGCAGTGCTAAGGATGTTCTGCTTTTGGGAATAACAACCGTAAGGAATACTGCTACTTAAAGGAGACAGAAACATTCTCCAGTGCCAGAAAAAAAAATAAAAAACAAACCAAACCAAAACCAAACATCCCAACCTGGTACTTCTCTCTGCTGTGCTGCTGACATGTACAAATAACCAAGAGCTCAAAAGATCACTACCAATATCTGTTACCTCCTTGCAAGCGTGACAGTGTTCTCTGCCTGTGTTTGTCAAGCTACCACAAGCTATGTTCATATTCCAGATGGATACGTATTTTTTCTTTGTTTTCCTTTGACATTAATGCTCTGGCAGAGCTTTCTAAGTAGTAAAGCAAGGAAATTAACTTGCATTTTCTAGCTTGCTAAAGTAAATTAGCTACACTTTTGACTTTCTGTGGTCTCACTCTGAATGGGAGAAGCCATAAAAATGAAATAAGGCTAATCACTGTTGTTCTATGGTTTTCTCTGTGGTGTGTTAAGAGGAGAAGAACCCATAACAAAAACTCATGAGTTCATATCTTCTTAAAACAGGTCTCTAATTAGCTTCTATAATCGATCTCCCAGCTCTAGCAGGTGAACCAGGTAATTATCTTGTTTATACTGTAGGTGAGTCACAAAATGTTAGATAGCTTCCTCTGTATCTTTAAAAGATAATGCATTGTAACAAGTGTTCCCAATATGAATGAACCACTGTCATATCCCAAACCATCTGTCTCACACACAGCAATGTGAGATCTCATTTTATTCTTTGCTGCAAAGAGCTCCAGACATCAAAGAATTGTCCCTTTGACCGCTGTCTCAATCAAAGGATTTTACTTAGACAAATCTTTGCTTCGCATTACAATTTCAATGCTGCAGAATATCAGGTGTTTCCTGGCATTAGGAGGAGGAATCCAGTCACTGGTGCTTCTTTTCAAGGGCCAAATCTTGTCACTGTTCACTTCCCATGGGCCTTTTGAGTAGCACAGAAACTCCAAACTCAAGAGTTAATTAGGGTTAGTTACTTAGGGCCTGAGGCTTGAGAGACAGACTGTGGTGCACTATACAATGCATGGCTTTTATTCAGTATAATGTGTCTGTTCCTCTCCAGAAGGTGAAGTACAGCTACGTTGGCTCAATGCATGGTTAGGATTAAGTTGATGTATAGAGAGCACTCTCTCAGTGTGTTTAATTGCTCCCACGGAAATCCCCGTCTGACATACTTTTGAGCCTTCTTTATTCTTCTGTTATTCAATCTGTGCTTTATTTACATAATACAGACATTTCTCTTCCTGGCAGGTCGTTTCATAGGAAGCCCTACAAAGGAATAATCCTTTTTGGGAACCTTTAAAGGGTCACAGTCACATTTAAAGCCCATGACCAGTAGCACTATTAACGGTGTATTTGCAAAGAGAGGACACACAGAGCAGTTCTTCCCAGGATAATGTGGAAGTGTTTCATCTCTTTTGTACTACAGAAGAGGCTTCTTGCTTGTGGTGAATGGCTGAAATATGAGACTACATGTTTTCCACAATCATTGAAACAATAATGTACCAGCTTCTCCCCAAGCTAAAAATAATCCTGTCGTGGGCATGCCCCTTTTCCTCTCCGCCTTGATAACCAAATTCAAATTCCCATAAATAAGGTTCTTTTTTTTTCATTTTTCATAGACTTGTCCCTAGCAAATTTAGTTTCAAGGTCTTTTATTTCTGTTTCTAAAGTAATTATCCTCTGGGCCTCTTCCTTTCTTCTTGGTATGATGCTAGACTAATTATTCTTCTCCTAATGAATGCCTGAAATGTATCCCATATGGTGGCATATGCGCCTTCAGATGGAAGCTTCATTTGAATAAAATAAGAAAACTCTTCTCTTGGGGCTTTCTTAAATTTTTCATTCTGTAACAATGATGAGTGAAATCTCTGTCTTGGGGATAGATGCAGCCAGCTTGCTTTCTATTACACTCCGAGCTTTCTCTGAACTGGAGATTTCCATGTCTTTCTCTTTTGCTGTGGCCATCACAGCTCTTCCTCCACACTGTCAAAAAAACTACTTGAATGAGGCACAGCATTGGTACATCTGATCTGAAAAATACTGTGTATACCATTATTTCTCTCACAGTTCTTTGTCCCTTTTTCTATACCTACCCCATGCGGTACCCATTGTTTATTGCCTATGGAAAACTGCAGACTTTAGAGTTCCTGCTCATGGATATGTACAAGGATATGTACAAGTCCTGCTTATGGATATGTACAAGCTTCTGCTGACAGTTGTGCAATGGAGAGGGTTTTCACTGACTCAGGTAAAAGAAGGGTCCAGGATACTACTTTCTGCAAGCACTTGTAAGTAAAAGAAGTCACACTGATACATTGAGCTCACATCAAACAAATATGTGAGACATTCTAGCTCTGCCATCCAAACTCTTAGCAAATTCAGTATTTCTATTGCCTAAAATCCATAGTTTTTCTATAGATTCAATGTTAATTCTGTCGTGTTTTGAGTATGGCTTTTAGTCTTTTATTTATGGAAGTACTGGAGTGCTGTGTCCAGCTCTGGATCCTCAGCACAGCAGGGCCAGGGAGCTCCTGGAGCGGGGCCGGCGGGGGCTGCGCAGCTGAGGAAGGGCCTGGAGCAGCTCCGTGCCCAGCACAGGCTGAGGGAGCCGGGGCTGCTCAGCCTCGAGAGGAGCCCCAGCTGAGAGGGGCCCTCAGCCCTGTCTGTCATAGAACCATCAAGGTTGGAAAAGACCTTCAAGATCGTCCAGTCCAACCCCAACACACTGTGCTGGAGTTCACCCAGCAATCCTGTAGTGGGTAAGAGTGCACCCTCTAGCTCTGGAGGGGATGCAATGGCCTGGACCAGCCTGACACAGGGCTTTTGATACAGCTGCACGAAAGATATGCCAAAATGGAAATATTTATAGACAAATGAAATTGAAATGCTCTTTCAAAAACCACTGATTCTGCATAAAGTTATTTTAGGAGTGTATCACTTGAAACATGCTAATGACTTGGGAAAACACAATCATTTTATCTGCTGCAGGTATTTTCTCTTGCTTTCACAAACACAGTGGGGAAACTACATTGATTTTTTTTTGGAACATTTGATCCCAAGTTGATAAAGGACAGTAACTAACTCTGCCACTATTAATATTGAGCTCTGCTTGGATTTTGAAAACACCTTCAGCAACGTGTGAATCTGCAGGCAGGGAAAATGGTAGAACAGGCAGAAATGCCTGATTTTAGGATGTGCTGGGGGCCTTAGTTTCTATTTTACTCGAGAGAGTGTTTGCTTCTGAGTGGTCTCAGCCTGAGAATAGCATCCATTTTGTCCTATTCTGCAGAGAATTTTTTGAAACACTTGTGAAGATTTTTAGCAGCCCACACCTGGGAGAATCCCCAGTGATCTGTTCAATAACTTGTGTCCTCTACCTGACTTTCAATCACTCACTACAAATAGCCAAGGGAACATAAACCATTTTAGGACATAATAATTTATCCTTTGCAGAACTGTTGGTTCCTTTTCTCTGCTGACTCAATGCAGTGACCATCCCCTAATGCAGGGTTCAGCATCAGCTTCTTGTTCAGCCTCCTTATTAAAATCACAGAGTCATTTTCTGGCAGGGCAGTATTTGCATAGATAAATAAAGACCACAGGCCAACAGGGCAAGGGGAAGGGGTAGTTTCTTATTCCCATCTCAGCACTGGCTGTTTTCCTGCTGGACAGTGGTTCTGAGCACCCTCTCTAACAAGGTGTGCTGCTGAAGGTAATAACTAACTCTGGGAAGCTGGGCAGCAGTAGCTTTTCTTAGAAAACCAAAGCATTCAATGTTGGCTACTTAAAGTTAGGCCCCTACATTCATCACTAAGTACCAAAACAAATTGCTGTGATGATGAAAAATTCCACTTAGCCACAAATCTAATTCTGCTAATGTGAGCTGTGAGTTCTCAGAGCTTTGTAGCAGCAGACCACTTTGATCTATGTAATAAGATTTGGCATTCTGTCTCTGCTTACATCTCTCCAGGAGCAGTGTTCCAGGACTCTTGCTCAGGCAATATCAAGTGCAGGACACTGTCGTGTCCCTGACGAAAAGGAAAAAACTTTCTGTTCTCTTCTCAAGTTATTTTTTTTTTTGTCATTCATTGAGCCCCAGAGACAGGAACTTCAGGAGTTTGATGCATCTAGAGGACAGCTGCAAAATCAGGAATACTAATGTCCTTCATGGCACCAGGTGCAACCCAACATTTTTGGGAACTGTGGTGGCATTCCAAGCCCATGTAGATGTCTGGTGGGATCTACAGGATTACTGGAGCAGAATGTAAGCTCCAGTAGGAGCAGGATTTCACTCTGCAGGAATGAACCACCTTACCTACTCTACCCATTCCAAAAATGCCGTGAGAGCAAGAATCAGAACCTGATATTTATCCCTTTGAATGTGATATTGCAGGAGTAATTTTCAAAAACCAATCAAGTTCTCTTGAAAACCAGCTACCAGTTTATCCAACCTCAGGAACCCACATTAGTTACTTAAATTTCTTCCTGTGGAATTGGCATAATCTTGCTGCTGGATAGAAACTTTCTACTGTCCAGCCTAAATTTATTTCTTAGCCCTTGAGCAGGATCTGTCTTCATCACTGTGTACCTAAATCCCTTTAGGAACCTTGATTTTTGTGCTTTCTATCACAAAAAATACAACAAGATACATGCAGGGGTTTCTTTGCCTACTACAAGTGTGGCAGAGCCCTGAGGGAGAATATAATCACCTGCCTCAAATAAAACTCCTACGCAAGATAATAAAGGAAAAAGAGAAAACATTCATGCACTGGGTGTTACAAACTCAGGAGAGAATGAAATAGAGAGGCTCCTCCTGTTGACCAATCCCACTTCTTTTAACAGCAGTTTAAGGCAGTGACACGCTTAATGGTTGGACTGGATGGTCTTAAAGAATCTTAAAGATCTTCTCCAACCTAAATAATTCTGTGATTCTATAATTAGACCATATTAATAAGTCTGCAATGTCATGAGCTTTTTCACAGCTCTGGACCTAAAAAACAGCCTTCTCAGTTTTACTGCTTCTTTCCTGTAACTGGTTATCTGCTGTATGTTGGCACCTGGTAAGAAGCATAACAAGACAATAAATCCCCAAAAGCAAAGACATTTGGAAAGCTCCAAGCAATACTCTGAAGCACCCCAGAATATTTCCTTGTCTGACACTTTATATTTAAAAATTATCCCAGAGCACCCCCACAAAAAATCTATTTTACTTGTTTAACAGAATGGAGTATTGATTTGCCAAAGCCTAAACAAAGCAGCCTACATGATTCATTGATCATGAATTTGGGCTCAGTCCATGTGATCATTAACTTCTTTGTCAGATACATTAATTTATTCATAAGCTTTGTTTATGGCAGGCCCTTTTCACTGGCTGATTTCAAAATAACAAAACCCAAATGCTTTCTTTACCGTCCATGTCCCTGAATACAGAAGACAAAACAGACTGTGCTATCTGCTTCAAAGATTTAATGAGCCTTGTGAAGAACCCAGGAACTCTGGAGGCTTTTATATAAGTCCAAGCTCCAGCACTATTTTGGAACTGTACTTCATGAGCATAAAATTCTTCAAAGAAAGCAATCCCTTGTGCTGCCATGTGGGGAACCTACCCAAATCTGAGACTATCAGCAGTCAAACTATGAGGAGCTCCATATGCTTTTGTAGGATTGTCAGGAGATGCTGGTTGTGTGGCACAAAGCTATTTTTTAGATGGACCATTTTGGCAATAAAATATATTGGTTGGAAAGTTCTGATGCACAGGTTAAAGGATTTTAAACCAGGATCCAGTTAAAATCCGTATCTTAATAATGCAAATCAAAACCTTTTATCTTTTCCTTGGTACATGCCCTGTGATTTAAAGTAAGTAAAGCAAGAGGAAGCAAGAGAGTTCTGAATGTTGGTGTTTTGAACATGGTACTGTTTTACATTCCAGACTTGGCTGTACAGCTTAGTAGGCAGGAGATATCAACAATGAAAAATGAGTCTTCATAATCAATATCTGAGTATTTGCTGCACTCCATTAATCCAGAATCAAGTAACACTGCAGTCACGAAGAAGTTCTTATAGGGTAGAGCAAGGAGTGATCTTACACTGAGTCAAACAGGATGTCATAACAGACAGGGTTCAGCATCTTGCCCCAAACACAGGGAAGCCCTCGGAGGCAGCTGGATAAGCCCTGCTGCCTTTGCCCCGAGGTGCTGGGGTTAAAGACCTACCCAGAGCCAGCCCCCTCCCAGGAGCTGGAGGTTCCCTCCTTACCTTGCCAGAATTCCATGGCAAGCCCATCTCCTCAGCATGCAGCTGTCAGCCTTTGAACATCAGCAATGGAAATGCTGGGGAAGGAAGATGAAACAGTTTGTGATTTTCTTGGTGCTGTTTAAAGAAAGAATGAAGTGGTTTACTCTCAGTAGTTTATATGGCTGGAATCTTATTTGCATGCTGGATGGACTGCAATGGAAACTAGAGAATGCAGCCTGACTTTGGGAGCCTGGGAATGGCTGAGGATGTGGAATTGTGTCTTCCTGCATATCTACAAGTTCTTGCAAAGGAAGTTATGGAAATCCCTCTATATGAGTCAGGACATTAATGAATAAACAGCATAAAGTACATCTGAAGTGGAAAATACATGTCTCATCCAGAATGGTGAGGATGGAAATTCTGCCACAAAATGGAGTGGATTTTGGATTGCTCACCAAGTCTGTAGATGCTACACAGCCATGGTGATGTGGACAGAGTTAAGTAGGTCAATTTTTATATATTTGGATAGAAGAAATGAACTTTATCCTGACCTAACTTAGTGTGGATAACTTGATCAAACCCCTAAATAAGAAGAGAGTTGAGTTCACCTCCATGCTTGGGACCTCAGTACCGGACCCTCTCTCAGAAAATTTTGGGTCCCACTCTTAAAAATGGTGAATTTGGAAACATCTCATACTGAACCCAAGCACTCCTTATGAGAGACAGGCTGATTTTAGACTTACCTCTGATGTAACTGCTGCTTTTGTGCCAACAATGGAACAGAAAACAGAATCACACCTTTCCTGGGGCACAGTCTGCACACAGTCTGTTCTATCATCAATACAAATCACAAACCTTCTCTGCACTGAGATCTCATTACAAATATTTTTATGCTCTGCAATTCATTTGATTAAACTTTCCTTCTTAAGTTCAAACTATTTACATTTGGACAGAGACAGTCACGTATTATGAGCCATAAGAAATGAGCCATCATCTATATGTGCAGTGGATTCTCTGCACACACAAAGTGTGTACACCAATAACTGCTCAAGCTGGCCCAGAGAACAGAAAAAATAAATTAAACCATTTGCCTGATATTAATGCAATATATGTATATATACATTTTCCTGTTAACAACATATTTTCACTATGCTTTCTTTCTGTTAAAGATTGAATATGTGCCTCCAGAAATAGACTTTAAATGGATGCACCATAGCTGGCTACAATGGGTAATGTCATCTAGGCACAGAATTACAAAGTAGCCATTTTTAACTTCAACTGGATTGCACATTTACTGAACCCTCAATAAATTCATCATTTGGCTGATTCATGTTGAGAATTGTTTTAAATAAATCTATGTGAAAATTAAATTTAAGTTGAAAAGCAGCAGGAAAAAGATGTATAGTAAGTACTTCATTTGTTGTAATAGGACTGTTTGGAAGGAATACAAACACACTTCAAATTGTAAAGAGCATAATTATTTTTCTCCAGAAGCTGAATGAAATGGAGCAGCTTCTGCCTATATAATATTTGATATGAATTGTCTTCATAAAATTCAAGTTGGGTTTTGAAAATTAAACTTTTTCTTGGTTTACAGGAAATTTCCAAATGAATTCTACAGTTTTTCGTTATATTAAAGTGGCCAAAAAAGCCATAGGAGTTGTCTAAGCTGGTTGGACATGTAGTTCAGCTTCCTTTGGCAGTGGGCACTAACAGATGCTTCACAGACATTTCAAAAACCCATTTATTACTTAAACCAGGGTGGGGATAGTGGGGATGGATGGGACATGAAGGGCCTGGACAAAACCCTAAACCTGCAAGGACCTTAAAGAGGTCACCTAGTCCCCAATAATCCACAGAGAGGGGAAATTGCATTCTACCCCTAACAATGAATCTACTGTGCATATTATCCATATGATGCCTAATCCTTTCCAAATGCCATATGGGGTTGGAGTACTGGAGATGTCTGCAAGAGATTCGGAGTGCCACGGAATAATTTATTGCTAATAGGTGATTGCTGGGATTCTGAGACATTTTGTATGGTCTGCATTAGAT
>NW_008238440.1:1305561-1310381 GCF_000691975.1 Corvus brachyrhynchos
GAGATCGTTCCAGACAGCCATCCATCAAGTGGCACTTAGGAGCTGTTAAGAAACCATGTCAGAACTGTTAGTTTTAATGACTCCAACCTCCTTTTCCAGACAGCCTACCAAACTTGTTCTGACAAGAAATAATTAAGGACTCACCCCTAAAGAGGAAAAATCACCAAAAAAATCCACAAACAACAACAGAAAGGCAGGATTTGAAGCAGGAGGTTTTTAACAAAAGCGAGGGCGAGGCTTTGCTGCCCGGTGGAGCGCCGAGAGCAGCGCTGCAGCGTTTGCAGGGCGCAGAGCTGCGTGTTTGCACGGGCAGCGACAACGAGAGCCCGGGGCCGGGCAGAGCCACTCGGGGCTCTCTGACAGCACCGGCTTCGGGCGATGTGCCTTCATCTGCTTCCGGGCTCTCCTGGCCACGGCCGCCACCAGGAACCAGGATAATGAACGTGGGGTACCTGGAAAAGCTGCCCCTGCTTAATCCAGCTACTTCCTCCTTGCTTAAACCAGCGTTTCAAAACCTCCCCTCCAAGTTTCTGTCCTTTTTTGTTTTCTTTTTTCTCTTTAAAGATTTATGCCCACAGTCAAATGCCACACAAAGAATACTTTTCTTCTAAAAATGTTATGCTGGCGCTGACCGTCCTTCATGCATAGAATTTTTGGGGGAGTTCATCCTCCGGGGGAAGAATGATTGATATCCTGTATGTCGTAGCCCAGGGCCTGGTCTAAAAATGAAAAAAAATTGAAAATTCCCCTCGAAGGAGCCCTACAAGCCAGGAATATACACTGGACAAGGGAGACAGAGATGCAGCTGTTTGACCAAGACGCTGCAATATGAATGACAATGGACAGTTACACTGGGCAGTGATGAACTCTTGGCTTCTGTGGGTTTAAAGTGCATCGCCCTTGTCACCATCAGGAAGTTTAAACAAGAATTTTTGATTTACCCATAATTTTGTACACTCCCATTGTCTTCACTTCCCTGTCTCACAATTGTTATTTACCCTTTTTGAGACAGTTCTGATCTCTGTTGTGTGAGTGGATGATGCCATTTCTCTGTTTTGATGCAGCATTAATTAAATACTCTTTGAGTACTTTCCTTAAGAGAGACAACACTAAACTCTTTAGAGACTTTGCCTAAAAATAAAATCGTGCCAAAGAAACTGCAAGCATTAAATGCCTACTTTATAAATAAGTAACTGCCTTTGGAAAGGAAACAAATGCAAATTCTAGTTACTGTGCTTGAAAGAGGTGACAAGGAGAAATGCCAGCATCTTGGCTCCTGTTGCTGCTTTATTGTCACAAATTGTTAGTTACATTTGAAAATTATGGATCTCTCTCATTGTGAAAGTTGTGTCTGCCAGTTGGTGCCTGTACACTAGAGTGGGTTTACCCAATTAGCAGGATTTCCCATGCAGGACCCGGAATAGCTGTGCATGAATCCTAAACGCAGCTGCGGCTCAGCCTGGGATTGTGCCGGGCTGAAACCGAGCGCTCCAGCAGGTGAGCTCCGCGCAGGGGAGCTGTGCAGGGCACGGCTCGGTGGCTATCAGCCCTGGCACAGCTAATCTGTGCCTGTAGTTGTCTCTCTCTCTCTGACAGATGAGCCTGCCCCAACGGCAAACACACTGCGCAGCAGGCAGAACGGGATTTTTAAATCCAGTGCACTCAGGAAATGAAACAGGTCACGGAAACAATGCCATTTGAGTGCTACTTGTAATCTCCATCATGGGCCATCTCCAGCTATTTGCATCTCTGCGCTGGCGCTCGACCAAGTGAGACTCACCCTGTGCGGAGCTATTCAAGGCACATCTAAGGCTCTCACTGGGGTGATGGGAGGGCGACCAGGCAACTGCTTTAAGGGAAAAACATCCGAGCGACTGAAGAGATTGGATTCATGTAAGAGTTCAAAGTAAAAGAGGTGGCGTGAGTGGGGAAATAGCAGTCCTGGGAAAACATGACCCTAACTGCAGCTCTTCAGCTGCCTGTGGCCTGAATTGCCTGTTCCCTGTTTCGGTTCCATTAAACGCTGGAAACCGAGTACAACAAAGTTTGCCATCAATAATGCCGAGCAGGCACTTTTCCCTCTCCTTTTGCTTGGATATAGATTTCGGCACTTTTTTAGTACAGGCGAGTAGAGATGCAGCATTTCCAACTGAGTCACAATGTACAGATCACACTGGACTTCAAATAAAAGTTATTATAGAATAATACAAAGTGGTGGACCATAAAGTATGAGCCATGGGCTATGAAGTATCTGCTGCTTTTATAAGTGGGTGGACCAAAAGTAATATTTTTAAAAACAAAGAAAAGAATAACTTCCCCCTAGCAGTAGTTGGCAAGTCACACATTTTCCCTCCCTTTAAATAGTAGGTTGGGTTTGTAGGTAAATTTTTGTTTCTCTAGCAGGCAGTGAAAATGATCACTTTATACAGGAAACCAAAGTTGCTACAGCTCTCCTAATCAGTGGTTTGATGATCTACAGATCGTGGCAGGCCCTGCTTTATTAATTGGTCCCAAGTTAACAAAAGCAGCTTTGTTCATAGAGACATTCCAATAATAATAAGTGCTGGGAAAATGCTAAACTTATTTATAGCCATCACTATCATTTTAACGGCTTGAGGAGCATCCAAATATATCTAAATTACTTTGAAAAATGTGATGATTTTGATCTTAATGACTGCAAGGCAGTCATGTTCCAAATATACCAAATAAATATAATAAAGACTGTTTTCTTAATATTTTGTCTTTCGTTAGTTTCTAATTTATCAATGGATGTGGTATGATGAAAGTCCTATCCTGTAATGATTATCTTCGTGCTAAGCTGTATGAAATGTTAATATAGTCTACTTTGAAATCATGTATTTTGCATTGTGTGTGTCTCTTCAAAATGCCATCTTTTTTTCTTCTTTAAAATTATGTCTACCTCATCCTGATGTTTGGGTTCTTAAAAACTGCTAAGTATAATTTTTCCTTTAAAAATAAACACAATGGAAAAACTGTTTTCATGGGGATGAGTATAAAATTGGATATAAAATATCTTGATTTAACTACGTTAGATATGATTCAATTAACGTTTTTCCAGGAGGAGGCCAAAGGTTTTTCTGCTCAATACACTCCTCTTTTCTACTTACCTAAACTGTGTTTTAATTTTTTCATCTGGAATGTTTTTGTGATTAAGATACCAGACCAGGCCATTCATTATTCATTCACTTGGATGTTATCGATGCTCTGGATGCAAGCTGAGACCCCCAGTTTAAACAGATCCTAATGGTTCTATACTTTTCACTATTGATCAGTGTAATTTGCCTTGATTTGGACAGTTATTGGTAACTTTCAGGTGCCCCACATCTCATCTGATGTAGTTAAAAGTGGGCTCTAAACGAGCACTGCCATTTGTGGCCTGCCCCTCTCCAGCTGCCCTGCAGGTCTCTCCTGCTGGGAGAACCTGAGCTGACGCCGTTGCTGCTGGCAGTGTCACTGTCTGCTTTTCATCCAGAAAAATGAGTTCTGTGTCTTAAACACCCTAAAGGAGGCTGAGCTGGATGCTTTGTGTCATTCTGCATTTTGCTCAAGCAGCAAGGGTTGCTCCTGCTCTGTTCCCTCCACACCAGCGCCTGTGACTCGGCAGCAGCATTTCAGAAAGGCTCTCGTGGGAAACAGAGTGAACGGGATCAAGGCAAAACTGCACACCCTGGGACCCAGCACTCCAGAAGAATTGATCTGACCAGAAAAAACTGTAAGCTGATTTACATTTCAGCATCAAGGATTCTCTTTCTTCTTGTAAATGTCCTCATCTTTAAGGATGCCAGATAAAAAAGGGGCTCTGAATGCATTTCATTTGGGTATAACAGAAAACAAGGCCTATTTAATCACAGACTTCACTCAGCAAAACAATGATTACCCACATTTCTTGAGATTTGCAAACCTTTGTGGCGGTCAGACGCTGCTGACAAAACCCAAAATATAAGAGATCTCATGTTGTGCTCCTTCATGCACAACATGAATTTGAGGCTCCATGGATCCACAGTTTTAAAAACACCTTTGCTTTATGTAATAAATCAATGCCCTGTTTGGGTACACTCCCTACCTTCTGTGAGTCCATGAAAGGACAGCAGTGATCTGTGCTTTAACCACCAGGTAATGGAGCTTAGTAAATTCCTTCCCATCAGCTGAGCTGCCATCATAGAGCAGATCATGTGTGTGCTTCAGCCTGCCCTCCTCCCTGTGTAAAATGAGCTCTGAGCTTTTCTCTGAGTTGTTTTAGATTACAGGCACAGAACTTCTTAGACCATTGTAATTTAACCATAGAATCATAAAATCATAAAATCAAGGGGTGGTTTGGGTTGGAAAGGACCTTAAAGTTCATCCAGTCCCCCCCCTGCCATGGGCAGGGACACCTTCCACTGTCCCAGGCTGCTCCAAGCCCCAATGTCCAGCCTGGCCTTGGACACTGCCAGGGATCCAGGGGCAGCCCCAGCTGCTCTGGGCACCCTGTGCCAGGGCCTGCCCACCCTCCCAGGGAACAATTCCTGCCCAAGATCCCATCCAGCCCTGCCCTCTGGCACTGGGCAGCCATTCCCTGTGTCCTGTCCCTGCAGCCCTTGGCAATTGTCTCTCTCCAGCTTTCCTGCAGCTCCTTCAGGCCCTGCAAGGCCACACTGAGCTCACCCCAAAGCTTCTCCTCTGCAGGCTGAACAATGCCAGCTCTGGCAGCCTTTCCTCCCAGCAGAGCTGCTCCATCCCTCTGCTCATGCTGCTGCCTCCTCTGGGCTCTGTGCCGCAGCTCCAGGTGCTTCCTGTGCTGGCCCCCGGGCTGCGGACGC
>NW_008238440.1:1310452-1325733 GCF_000691975.1 Corvus brachyrhynchos
GGCGCTCAGCCGATGCAAGGGGTGTTTGGGCCCCCAGCGCACACGGCCGGGGCAGGGCCAGCTCTGCCCCGCAGCTCCCCCAGGGCCTCTCCCAGGGCTGCTCCCTCTGCTCAGCCCCAGCCTGGACCGATCCCGGGGGCTGCCCTCACCCAGGGACAGCCCCAGCACTGGGCCTTGTTAAACCTCAGGAGATTCCCAGGGGCCACTTCTGGAGCTTGTCCAGGTCCCTCTGGATGGCCCCATCCTCAGGAATGTCCCTGTCCCCTCAGCTCTGTGTCACCTGCAAACCTGCTGAGGGTGCAACTCAATCCCTTAATTTATGTCATTAATGAAGATATTGAATAACCCTGCTCCTTGCACTCTGTCTGATCCCCACTCCTCATGCTGGAAATCTGTGTCTTACTTATTTTGGAAACCTGCTTTCCCCTCAACATAAATAAATCCTAGCTATCCAAAACGAATTAAAGAAACTTTCAAGTTTTACAAACCGATTAAATGCTGTTGTTTTCATTTTATCCAAATTAATGTGAGGCATCTTGGCACATTTAAAGGGAATAAAACGAGGTTGGAGGTTTGAGCTCTGATACACTTGACATACTTTCCTATGATAGGGAGGTTTTGCTTCACAGAAGTTTAATTGCCCCTCATGCAACAGTGAAGATAGACTTTCCAGGTCAAGGTCAAGGCTCACAGGTGGCAAATAAAGAGCCTTTCTCTGAATTAGTTCTTGCCCTAAAGACAATCAAATATATTTCCAGAGTCCATGTGGGATTACTACTTGCAAAGACCAGATGCTATTTTCTCCATTATTACTAAAGAACAAAACTGTTCCAGCACAAAATGCTGATTTTTAATTTCATGAGAACTTTAAAATTTCATGAGAAACTTTAAAATGTGGGATTAGAAGGATGCAGGAGTGATAACCAGTGGTAATTCCTTATATCCAGAGCACAGCGGGGTGCAGGAGGTCTGTTTGGAATGGCTTCCCATGTTTTAGGGACTCTGAACATACATTATTCTTCCTTCCTAACCATAAGATCAGACTTAAAAGGAGTACATCTGCTTCCTAATTAGTATATCATGCAAAATGAACTGCTTCCCTTAAAAACCGGAGGAGAACACTCCTTCCCGTGCTTACAGAGATGCGCGGGGTGCAGCACACGGTGGTGATGAAGCACTCTCCAGAAAGACTGATAAGCATTTAAATTTGAATTTCAGTTCCCTGGGTAGAAGAAGATCTGAAGTACCCTACCTCTTCAGCAAGCAGTTTAGCTGCTGAGGTAAATGAGGGTAGAAGAGGAAACATCTCTGCTTTAGCCATCTGTCTCAAATAAGGAAATGTTCCTTATTTTTTCAAAAGAAACTGTGAATGAAGGTTAGCATTTCTCCCTAGCTTAAGTCTGCAGAAGGAGGTGATATTTAAGATATTCCTGATCCCTCAAGTTTCCACATGGGTGTGTTAGATGTTCCTCTCTCCATGCTTGTGCACTCTTTATTCCCACAACAAAAGCTCCAGTGAAAAACAAAACAAAAAATTCTTAAGATTTCCTTGCTGAAAATTCTTCATGAAAAAATGTTAAGGTTGACCAATGCTAGTGGGGAATATGGGCAGGTGTCTGGGAAGGAGGCAGCTCAGAGACCTCTGAACATGATGTACCAGCTACTACTGATAGAAGCTCAGACATTCTGGCTGACTCAGGAGGAAAGTTCATTTTCCATAAAGGATTAAAATCTAAAACTGCATAAATTTTAATGTTGCTCTGCACCTGCACAGAGCCCCAGTCCCTGGGTCTCTATGTATATGAAATTACCCACAGAAGTCTCTGTAACATATTTATTCATCATATTTCCTCTTGCACAGCAAATTTATGTGAGCACTGGAGACCAAATAAGATTTTTTTCCTTCTCTCAGTGTGATTCCCTGAAATATCATCATTCACAATATTAACTATTTATTATATTTGTGTGAGAGATTGTATCATTATTGTTACAGAACAAAAACATCAACAAAACAATTGCACAGCCTTGAAATAAGCACCCAATTGCTGTTTTCTCATGTCCCTTAGTGTCACCCACTGTTCATTCTCCTCTCACAGAAGCAGAAGGGAACTGTTTGTGAATGCCTAACACAATCTTACTGAAAAAGCACTTCCTGTCAGGTTGACAGTGTTAATTAAAAAAAAAGTTCATGTAAATCTATAAGAACTTGTATTTTGTCTGGATTTGCCAAAAGTGCTTTCCTGAAAGATCCAAGAAAATATCTCCTTTCTAAGCAACCTCAGTGCAATCTGGATTATAGAGATGGAAGAGGCATTTCAGTTTTAAGCCATATCTGTGACATGTTGTGTTGAACTCTCCAAAATGATCTAATCATTTACTAGTCATGCTTTGTGCCTGGTTAAAGATGAAAAGTTTTAACAGTTTATAATGAAAGGACAAAAATCAAGTTAAGATTGATGTTTCTTGGCACCATAAGATCTCTTCCTATTGAAGAAACATCTGGAATATACTCTAGAGAGTGAGTCCTGTGAGGGGCAGTTGAGGGAGCTGGGAAAGGGGCTCAGGCTGGAGCAAAGGAGGCTCAGGGGGGACCTTGTGGCTCTGCACAAGTCCCTGACAGGAGGGGGCAGCCGGGGGGGTCGGGCTCTGCTCGCAGGGAACAGGGACAGGACTTGGCAGGGGCTGCCCAGGGAGGTTTGGAGTGGCCATCCCTGGAGGTGTCCAAGGAAGGGCTGGAGGTGGCACTCAGAGCTCTGGGCTGGGGACAAGGTGGGGATGGGGCACAGCTTGGACTCCATGGCCTTGGAGGGCTTTTCCAACCTCAGTGATTCTATGAATATTCAGTGGAATCTCAATAACTTGCTGTAATGGTTGGCAGATTCACAAAAAATTTGAATTCTAAATATTACTGAGGAAAAGCTGTTTACTTGGGATACCAAGCCACAACTTGGCACACTGGTATCTCTTTTTTTCTCTTTCCTATTGTCTCCCTGTTGAGATAATCTCAACTGGATTTTGTGTGACGGTGTTTCAGCCATGGTGATCATTATTGGCATATGCTGTGACAGCATCGAGGTCTGTCCTGGGCTGTATTCTGAGGGGAGGGTGAGCAGCACAGACTTTCTATGTGCATGTTCCCAGGATTATGCAAATATGATATTAGCAGAATTCATCTCAGTGCTACAGAAAATGCTGTACAGCAGCTCCTGGAATCCTCAAACCAGAGCAGATGTCATAACGCCAAGCTCTCATCCCAGCAGAGCACAACATTAAAAAAATTGTTGCTTTTGGTTTTAATTTACTACTCCATGGATGAGAGAAGTCCCATCTGCTTACTTTATATTTAAATGAAAACATAAATGTTGTCCTTTGCTGACATTAGGCTGGATATTACACAGAGATAGAGACCCCAAGCAGCTAAAATTTACATCTAACAAATATGTTTTCTTGCATGCAACCATCTGCATGAGAAAAGCAATGAATAAGTTTGCAGAGCTAGTGTAAACAGGATTCAACGTGTGACCCATTTTTGTGCCACTCTGGGAATAAGAATTACAGAATTTTAGGAAAGCCGGAACCGTAATTCCTCCCAAGGGAGAAGTTTGGTCACAGAGGATAAAGGGAAAATCAATTGCTGGAAAGATTAGATCTGAAGACAGTAGTGATTCAGCCCAGCTGAAAGCACACAGCTTTTGAAGGGCTTCTCAGGACTTCAGAACCACCTCTAAAATCTTAAGCCTGTCTCTGATCCTGTGTCAGTGGGAGTTCTGGTTTCACAACCCAGTGTTGTAAAAGAGTGGCTCAACACAACAGAAAAATGAGGAGATGTGTTCTGTTCAGTTTGAAAGGGAAGAGGAAAAGATGACGAGGATATTAGAATGTTCTTTCCCTCACAAGCTCAGGTCTTTGATGGAAGAAAATAAAAATCAGCATGTCAGAATGGTTGTCTGGGATTACTCTAAATGAAAGCATTCACTTTTTTTCTATGGGGAAGTAGTCCAGCATGGACAGTTTTGATAACATGCTAATCACTTCTTAAACTTTTCAGCGAAATGTGCTCACATCTCAAAGAATAGAACTTCAGACAACAATTTGATTTTTTGCTTTTTTTTTTTTTCCCTACGGGAGCTACATTTCTAATACTAAAATTTAGATCTTCAAGCCTACAACCTCCTCCAAGTCAAGCCTGGTGAGATTTGGGGTAAGAACTGGCACTTGTGGCAAATTCTGCCTGAGTGGGAGTTTCAGGGGTTGAGTTGCCGTTGCCCTTTACAGAAACATGGATGGTTTAGTGTTCATTTTGCCGGTGACACTCCGTACACTTGCCAGGATGAACAGTGACAAGGTCAACAGTGAAATCCCAGCAAGAGGAAGGACCTGTTGGAAAAGGAGGATGGTCTCCTGAAATTAGAGCTCTCTAATTATGATTTGCTGCTCGGGCCAGAACAAGCCGTATTGGAAAACGGGAATTCAGGAGACTTAGTCCAATTCCAAAGCACTCAAGTGATATCTCACCATGGAATAAATTAACAAGTCATTTCTTCAACTTCCATTAGTACTTCTACAACCTTCTCCACATGTATGAAACAGCAAATTACATAGTGAACACAGAAAAGCAGAAAACAGTGAATGAACTTACTATGCCTACCATCTGGGCAGAAGAAAAAAAGAATTATTCTCTTTCTTCTCACAGTTAAGTGAAAGGATGCCTTTTCAAGGTAAAGATAAACATCTTTTAAAATAGAAAGTGTTCAATAGGTTGCTCTCATTTGGGTTTTTTTCTGGCTTTTCTGAGAGTGAGAGCACCACTAGCAATCAGATAAACACGAGTTCATCAGCCCCAACTTGAATTATCTTTTTTGTCTTCAGTGAGGGTTCAGGAATTTGCAGCATAAACTCTAGCTATGATTAGTTCTAGCTGGAACTTTAGCAGGTCTTCTCAACTTTTTGATTCAGCAAAATAAATAGAGAGTCTGCTATTTACCTTCTGGGCATATTGTGAAAATTAAGTCCTTGATGCCCTTGTAGATGGACAGAACTGTAACTGCTGATTATTAATATCCTTGGATTCAGCAAATATTCCCAGACTCCCTTTCATGGAGCTATAGATTTCAAGGCCAGGAGGGCCTTGATCTTGTCTCTGATTAGCTTAATTAGTCTGCTTCCTTTAATATCATTTTCAGACCTTTTAATTGCAGTTATAAATTGTTGTGAAACACAACAGTTAGAGCTGCTTATGGAAATATTGTAAAATAACCTGCATTAGCATACATGCATACTTTTTCATATGCATTTTCATATGTATTTATGCATATATGGGCAAACAAGTGAAATCACCAGGTTACTGGTTTACCAACAAATTAGTGAAATCACTAGTATTTTTTTGTGCGATTGATAGTCTGTACTGCAAGATGAAGATTAAAGGAGTTGGCAGAACTCTTGCTCTCCCAAATCCTTTCACTTTCCATTTCCTTTGTCCTTGGAGAGTGTCATAATGCAGCTCTGTGCATTTTCAGCTAGGCTTTGCCAGATGTCTACTTCTTGCATATATTTGGAAGAAGCTAAGCTTAATTTAATTGTGCCCCAATTCAAGAGAGTATCCCTATGCTGGCAAGTTGATTAAGCATGGTGGTAATTTTAATTATCTCCTTATCTCTCACTGGAGTGCAGTTAGTGGAGCAGATGAAGTTAACCCCATGGATAAATACTCTTTTAAAACTAGGGCCTGAGAAAAGAAGGATAAAGCTTTCTTTCCAACAACAAAAATTAGCCTTTACCTGTCTGAAGCCATCTCTTCTCTACGTCTCTGTCCATCCATGGATCACTTCCTCGAGAGAGCCTGACATTGCACTTGAATCACTTTTATTCCTGTGTTTTTTCCCCTGATAGTTCTGCTCTTGCCTGTGATTCATTGCTGTCTTTTACCTGTGACAATGCTAAGTTAGCTGCTCATGCTTTTTTTTCAAGTATTGGGGTTGTTTTGCTTTTTTTGCCAGCTGTTCCACTCTCCTCGTGACAAATTCTTTTGTGTGGGTTCAACAGAAATGGCACTAGGCCAGCATTTAAGGATGCAAGTTAGTGCACTGAAGATCTGAGGAGCTGTAGCATTTCCTTTCCATGTCACAGGTATGGTGGAATCGTGGAGATTCACAGGGCTCACTTTTAAGACTCAAACATATTAAGTTATTATTTTCAAGCACTGCATTTAAGTGCATTTGATTTTCTGAAAATACTCTGTCAGAAGCATGTAGGAGGAACAGCAGCATAATTTAAATCTTACTTTGCTTCCCACTAATGAGTTTCACATCCAGTCATTCTACTCCAGGGACAAAGCTCACATGTCCACTAACTTGTTTCTGGCCATTTGGCCCTGTTTTCAGCTGGGTGTGCACAGCAGCTTGAGTGCACTTTTGTATACTTAATTGTCTGGGTTTTAATTAACGCAGAAGAACAATAGCTTGGAGAGGAGAACAGAGAGGGATTCCATAAATGAGAAGGTTGTTCACAACACAAAGGCAGAAGGTCCTTACAGGAACAGAACTATAACATCCCAGCATGTGGCATCTGAACTTTGCTTCTTTTTCATAAATATCCAGCCATTTGCAGACTTTCTGTGCATCTCAGATCATTAATAAACACAACAGGATTCCTGCTTGCCTTGTAAATACTCACCCCCAGCATTTGGCTGCAGAGGCTTTCAACTTGCCCTGGATCTCCAGCCTGGCTGAATGGCTGAGAGCAGTTCCACTTGAGATGGTACAAAAATATCCCCATCTCTAAACACATATCTATGCATGTATTTAGAGTCCCTCATGCCCTGAGGCACAGAATGCTGGCTGTGCATGTCCAGCAGCATAATCCTGACTCATTTTCTTATAAGGATATCGAATGGACACAAGAAAGCTCAGCTTGTTCACATCCAGGAACAGGTGCAGGGTTTAGGAGAGCAAAATAATGTGCACACTTTTGCAGGGCTTGAAACTGCTCATTTGACCCCAAAATGCTGTATAAAAATTGTTCACCTTATCCAACCTATAACTCAGGCATACCTAGGGGGACACAGCCTCTGCTTAAACAGCAAAAGGGAGCAGCACATCTCAGCTGAGAGGAGTGAGTCCGTGAGTGCTTCCTCCAATGACAATTTAGGAAGGAGGAATATCAACACTGACAGCAAAACCCCACCACTGGGAGCAAATTTACAATCCTGTCCAGCACTGAAACTGCCACATGAATTTCCTGAATTCTTCTATTTTGCATCTCATTAGCAGAAAACTACCTCCAGTTACAGCAAGACAAAAGCAGATGGTGAGAGGCTGCGCAGGGCTGTGAGAGATTGTTCTGGCTATTGATTCTTCGTCACAATTTCTGCAGCCCTTGAGATCCAGCATCAGAGTCCCGGCCAGGCAAAATCTTGCTTCACATGTAAGAGCTGCTGAGTTTACATCTGAAGGGAATATCGATCTACAACAAATAATCTTTTTTTTTGGTTTCAAGCAAGCTGAAACTCCAGAGAGAGGACAGCAAAACCCTTTGCCAGCGCTTATGAAAAATATCAGAATAAAATAATACCGCTTTGAAAACTTGCAAAGTGAATCCAAACCTTGACAGCAAATGTAATATGGAAATGAAGAATGCAGTATATATATGGCACCTCTTCTTAACAGAGCTTGAGCAATGTCTGGCACAACTAACCCTTTAAAATATCACTGCTGTTTATTTGTTTACAAAGGATTTAAGAGGCTGGAAATGAAAGGGGAGATGCTAAAGGATGAACCCACTCAAAAGCATCTTCCCCTTTTGCTGGTAAAGAATTCGGAGCAGGTGTTGCCAGCCTGTTACTGGTGCTATCAGCCAGCATCAAAAGCAGTTGGCAATGCTCTCATCATGCAGAAATTCCAATCAGATTTCTCAGTATATTCTAATTACTGCAGTGACACTTGTTGTGGGCCTAAATGACTACCTCATCACGGCACACAGGTCTGCCTTCTATTTAGGGTTTATTGGCTCTTAAATTTCTGCCTCCTCTAATTGCTTATCTATCTCAGCAAACACATGGAGAAGTTCACATTTATTCACCTCCTGCCGTAACCCTCTGCACGTTAAGGGCTGTGCTGCCATCTCTCACCTACACTGTGGTTGTGTCCACCCCTGCTTCACCCCCAAGAAAGCAAACTTGCTCCGCACAAACTCTGGCTTTGCCAAGGGATTCATCCAAAAAATGGCTTCTTCTGCTGGCTGTGCAGGTGGTACCCACACACAGGGGCTTACCAGGAGCTCTGGCACACAAATGGCACTTTCTAACCCCCTGATTCTTCACTGTCATAGTTCATATGAAAAATAAGATGTTTCATATAAAATATCTAAGGATTTTCATATAAAACAACTAAGGCTTGTACATACTTTTCCACCCCAAAGGCCTTAATTTTGTTCATACCTACCAAAGCACCTGGCAATTACTCTGCACAGGCAGTGCTAGGAGCCAGCTGTGGCACCATTAATTGATGTGTGTTCCTTCACTCAGAAACACAGAACGTATCACTTATTTCCCCAATCTGGACCTGGTGCAAATAAGTTGGAGATCAATGCAAACTTCTCTTTTGATTTCAGCAGATATTGGATCCTATCCCTGAAGTGCATATTATTCCTACTGAGAAACAAGCATTTATATACAGCAAGGTATGCATAAAAGCAAACTGCATTCTGCTTTCACAAGCACCATGGTCAAGATGAGTAAATGAATAAATGAATAAACTATGAAAAGTGGGAGTATATTGCTGTAATTTCCATCCCTCATTTTGCTGTGCCCTAGTTGGCTTTTACTCCAAATATTTTAATCTTTTGCTTATCAGGCCATGGATTACCTTTCCAAATTAATCCCCATGTACCTCTGTGCTCACGTGGTCCAGTTGGTGCAGAACTGCTCTGTGCAGCAGCATCCAACTTAACACAAACATCCTTTCCATGCTCTGAACCTGAAATCTGGAAGTTTTCTCTGCTGCATGGCCATGATAGAAATCTGATGCTCTGGTAGACATTGTACCTCAAGCTTTAGCTAATCCAAGTTTCATGCAATTACCCTGCATACTGATTTTGTATAGACTCACTTAAATGCTGGGAGTGTGAAGCCAAGACTCAATATGCCTTGAAAGTTATCATAAAGTCACTATGAAATGACAGGAGTTCCAGAAGTGCACTTGTGCATCAAGAAAAAAAAAAAAAAAAACAGACACCAGGAAAAAAAATAAAAAAGAAACCTCTTTTGAAAAAATCTGAGAGCAATGGGAGCACTGATTTTTGTCCTCTGTGAATAGAGCCCTCTGCCAGAGTATGAAACCTCTGGCTGCAAATTCCCGCAGCTCAAACAAGAGACTGACTACAAGCAAATATAAATGTTGATTCATTGTCATCAGCTAAGCTGAGGAAACAAGCAGCATAAAGGATTTTATAAATTTATCTCACAAATTTAATAACAATTATTATTAAAAGAATGTTCCCACTCTGATTTTAAAGTTTACGTTATTCCTTCAGTCAATTTTCTGTTCTCTAATTAAGCATTTAGACTTCTTTAAACAAGGAAGTAGTAAATTCTACATTCTTCTTTGTCCCTAGAGATAAAAGTAAATCTACAGTCATCACATGTAGCCACTTCTGAAGGAAAAGAACTTCTGTTTTTGACCACAGATGGAGAAAGCATTAATTGCCTAATGATGACTGACACAGCTACATGAATATATCTATTTTCTCTCTTTATTCTCAAAACAAAATGTTCTATCCCAATATTTAAAACATTTTCTACTTACGGTACCTGTTGTGGCACCGAGTGAACTCTCTCTGTATGAATATTTTTCTAAATGCCCAGCTACTGTCTTTCAGTTCATGCTGACTTCACTGCAGCCCCACCATTAATAATGCAGTAGAGCTCATGGGCCAAAGATTTTTCTATGAAATACGTAGTTGAAACGAGTGCAGGCCCCAATTTGTGTGCCACCAGATGTGCACAACACAATGATATAGAAATATCTGACCTGTCACCCAGCTCCTGTGCTCTGGGACCATGTAATTGGGAGTACAAAAGGGAGCAGTAACCCTGATAATTACGACTGCTAATTGAGATAGGGGAGCAGAGAAGAAACTAGAAATTCATTAAAGCACAAGTTGTAAGTTGCAGATGAGTCACTAAATTTGGGCTGGAGACTCCTTGGTTAGCAATAATATCCGTGCTGATCATCACTCCAGTTGCTGCTTTAGTTTGGATTGTTAGGATTTTTCTCCCCCGTCAATTTTTGATTTATTTACCCCAAGGGACAAGCAATGACAGTTCCTGTTGTGGAAAGTGCCATGAATACACTGAATAAGAGGGATCCAAGACTGGTTTCCAGAACAGTTACCCAGCCCTGGCTGCATCCAGCTGTGCCAAAACCAGACCCAGGGCTCTTCACTCTGGCCCAGCTGCCGAAGGCAGGAGAGCACCAGGCAGGGGAGGAGAGGAAGATCCAGCAGATCCCTTGGTTGGGATGGCAGCTGGCCAGAACCATAACATGCCTTTTGGCCCATACTGTCCAACAATTTAGGCCAAAAAATCTAACTGCCAACTAGAATTTTGCATCAAACCTCTGCCAACCAAGATTTGTTGGAAAAAGATTAAGTTTAAAAATTAGTGTTATCAAACATGTAACAGTTTGGAAGAAAGAAAGTTTCTGTAGTAGAAGTAAGACTACACTTCTGTCTATTATAAACTTATTTTTAGATGTCCAGACTGAATTTAACTGAAGGTGTCTAAGCTCTCAAAGCAAAGAATACAGAGGAGGTTTTTTATAGATGCATACACAAAAGTACAATTCCTCCCCTGAAGGAGGATTTTAAAATTATTATTATTTTTATTTTTTTTTTCATCTTTAGGCTTTACCCAGCTCTTTAAATCATTCCAGGCTGGTTTCTCTTCAATTGTTACTCGTTTTGATGCTGCCTCTGAATTGAACACTGGGTTCTGGGGCTCATCAGCGTGGAGTGCTATTGTTGTACAGTGGGATAGAGGCTGGACTTCCTGCTGGAAGAAGGGCCATGGCACTGCGTATGCTGCTCCAAAACACAGCCACATGCACACACAACACTCAGCAGCTGAAAAAAGGAAAAAAAAAGAACTCTCTAAGCACATAAAGAAATGATGTCTATAAAATTACTGTGTTGCACAAGAGGCCAGTTGTTTCAATGACTGCATTAGATGAGGTACAGTTATCTCTTCTTCATACCAGTACTTTTCATTTGCAGCTTTAGCATTATTCTTTTTTTAATTATTATTATAATTTTATTTTTGTTTTGGCCACTTAAACAGCTGGTTTTTTTTTCCTTTTTATTTTTTCTCAAAGTTGACTATGTTTTATTCACGTCACAGCTTTTATATGATTGTATAATGCTTTCTCTTCCTAATTTATTTTGTTACCTGTGTGTATAAAATGAATAGTGAATGCTGTCTTATTTCATAAACTTTATTAAGCCTTTGGGAAACTTCAATGTGCTCATATGGAGAGGCAATATAGAATGTATCCAGTGTATCATGACAAAGAAATTACAATTCTAAGCTAGAAATAAATGACATTCCAGAAAAAGCAGAGGGAACAACATTTAAGGAGTTAATAATGAACCACTTGTCTTCATTTTCAGGTCCTTTAATCCTGCTATTGTGCAGTTTTCACACAGTGCTAAATTGAATTACTGCATCATTTTTTACAATTTCTTTGTACAGCTGACCCAGTTTATAGCAGGTTTGGAAGCATTATCATTGCTTAAGGTTCAAAGATGCTGCAGTGTATTGCATTACAAGTCAATCAGTGTGGAAGGATTTTGATGTAATTTTGCTTTTGGATACAGAAGAACAGACATCCAAATGAAGGCTGGTATTTTATTTTGTCATAACAATGTCACATAAGACAGCATGCCTTTTTTATACTCATTTTATAATATTTCTTTGTGCTCCTGGTCCTAGTAAAGTGAATTCTCAAGTTTATGTCTTCCAATGTTTTGATTAAC
Source organism: Corvus brachyrhynchos (assembly GCF_000691975.1). Lineage (NCBI taxonomy): Eukaryota > Metazoa > Chordata > Aves > Passeriformes > Corvidae > Corvus > Corvus brachyrhynchos. The sequence goes on from NW_008238440.1 coordinate 1,322,480, forward strand.
TTGTACAAGAAGAAAATTGAAAGAAGCTGTAATATGTAGATTTTTACTGGTGTGTAGCAGAGGATGCATTTAGGTGGATACCACCCAAAAAAGAGCCTAAAAATGAATGCAGAGTTTCTCGACATTGTACCACTTCTAGAATGCTCCAGGTGAGCAATTCTTTATCAGAAATGTTCCTGTTCCGAGGGGCGGTGCTTCCTAGAGCTGTTTTAGCACATTAACATGGTGCTCAGCTTAAATACACTCTAAGCAATGTGTTTTACATAAAACATTTCATTCTCTCAAGGTCATTCTTTATGCCTCAGGTGTTAATTTGTGTTGTTCTTCAAGTATTCCTGTTATGGATAGTGGAGCCCTTGGTATATGTTATATTGAAATATTGCTAATGTATGAACTGTAACATTAAATTTTTAATCTAATCAATCAAGTGGCATGCATATGCAGTAGATGCTTGGCTTTTACTAAGATTAATTACCATGTGCTGGGGAAGGGAACTGTGTAAGGTGAAATATTGCATGCACACAGACACACACACCGAGGAGAAGAGAAAAGAAAGCAAATTGTGCAAAGGGATGAGCTCTGTAATAAGCTAATGACTACTTCTGTCATTCAAAACATATGCATAGCCTTTAAGACAACACAAAACAAAGATTAAATGCATGTTAAATCAACTATCTATTAAAGCATTTAGAGCTTTTCTCCAGATTCTACATGGAAATTATGCAATCTGTTGCAAAACTAAACACTTGTCTCCCAGATGGTGCTCAGAGTCTGTCTGAGCAAACACCCCTTCCATGCTCTGTGTAACAACTTGTGCATATTTTTTGTTCCCTGTGCTTCATTTTATGCATTTGAGGACATTTGCACTGAACACACTACGTAGAGACAACCACATTTGCATGTAAAAGCCAGTGATGCTGTATTTTCACACCTGATTGCACTGGGGAAGCAGCAGATACTTCATCATAGGCAGTGGCACTTCCCTGCCTGGAAGGTACAAATTTGTGCTTCCTGTTGATACCAGTCTGGGCTCTAATTCTCACAGGGCATTGACAGCTGTCCATTAAATAATAAGTAGCTAATTGGGGTTTTATTTTGAACTGTGCTGCAAAGTTAAGCTTCTACAACCATGTTTTGAGGGAGTGTTTTACCATGCCAAATACCAGCTGTGATTGACGTGAAAATAAGATTAAAGCAGCACTAATACTTTTATAATGTTATTAAAAGGAACATTATTCATGCACTAGACACAGGGATTACCCTTCTGGCTGAGAGTATGGTGTAGCCATAGAAAACCTGTGAAAAGACACTGAAGCACAAGACAGTCACCTGAAATTGAGAAGGCTGCTGTTCAGCATTTTTTGTTCTTGCCACGTGTTTTTAGTCTTTCCTCTGCCTTGTTTGCTGCTTGTGCAAAGAGACAACAGCAGCTCCCTCTTCCCCAAGAGGGAAGATCAGGATGTCACTGTTAGTGAGTCACTCAAATACCTGGTAGGGCACTAGATATGTACCTGAGCTTAGCAAAGCCTCCTTTGGAGGAGAAAACCCATCTGATTATCATTGCTAAGCAGTTTCTCCAATCTTAGCCTGCAGTCACCCCAAAGTTGTTCTCCTTTGGAGATTTAGTCATCCATTTTGTTTACAAAACCCAAAAACCTAGGAATAATCACTTAGTAGCGTTAGATGTCATGTGTAACTCTCCATGTTTTGAAGAGCAAAGGTACTCATGGGCATAAACTGAATATAAAACTTCAGCAATGAGGGAACATGAAATATATTTCCCTGATGAAGTGCTCTGCAATATGTCTTTCTCTGCAATATGTCTTTCTCTGCCTTGCTCATTGTTTTAGCTCCTGTCATAGAAGAAGCCATTGTATTAAGTGAAAGAACTAAAAACTGAAATAATATAATTTTAGTTCATTTCTGGAACTTTTTAATAGAGAAGTAATTGTCTCCATTAATCAGCATAACTTTTGTTAAATCCATCGGGTTTTAGAGACACTTTAATATTGGTTCCATATTTTGGAAGGATGAAAATGATAAAGTTCAAAAGATGGATGCATGGAAATTAGATATATAAGACAGCAAAACTGCAGGGAAGAATTTAGCTGGCAAGTCCTTCAAAGCATAATTTGTCGTGTCTTCAAAATTCCAAGGGAGACACCCAGCATGCCAGGGAGTAAAACTCCATGGGATACATCACAGCAGGGTCAGCTTGAATGATCAGGGCTTTGTCCAGTCAGACTCAAGGATCACCAGGGAGAATTATCCCACAACCTCTCTGCACAGCCTGTTCTCTGCTTTAACCACCTGCCCTGTGGTGAAACTTTCCCTGTATGCAATTCCTCCTGATGCCTCTGGGATTTGTTGCTTCTCGTACATTTTGAGAAGAATATGGATCCATCCTCTCTACAGCTCTCCACTAAGTCGCTGAAGGCAGCAGTTAGATCCAGCCTCAGCCATCTCTTCTCCACAATGAACAGACAACTTCCCTCCAGTGTCTGTCCCTGTGTGCGGGGAGGGCTCCGAGCAGGGCCCGGGCTCTGCTCCGGGGCCCAGCAATGGCCCCAGAGCCACGGGCAGGGCCTGAGCCCAGGGAGCTCCCCCTACACAGGAGGCAGAACTTCTGCCCTGGGCAGGGCCCAGCCCTGAGCAGATTGGCCAGAGAGGCTGTGCAGTCTCCTCCCTGGGGATATTGCAGAGCCCCATGGACACACTGCTGTGCCCTGTGCTCTGGGATGGCCCTGCTGGAGCAGGGAGGTGGCACCAGAGGAGCCCCTGGGGGCCCCTCCAGCTTCACCCATCCTGGGGTTCTGTGACTCAGTCTGTCCTTATATATCAGGTGCCTCAGTCCCCAAGCCATGCTGATGCTTTCTCCTGGACTTGCTGCAGTGTCCTCTCTCCTGTTTGTGGGCTGCAAAAACAGACAGGGTTCCTCCAGTGATGTTTCATTGGTGCTGAACAGAGAAGCATCAACACTTCCCAGGCTGTGCTCTCCACAGCAGCCCTGTGCTCCCAGCTGTCACTGCCATGACCATGCCATGGTCTCCAGGGTGTCAATTCCTTTTCAGAGCTGCCTCCTGGCAAGTCAGCCCCTTATGTCTATCACTGATTCTTCCAAGCTCAGAATTACATTTTTGCTCACTTGGGTTTTTTGTCAGCTCTCATGCAGGTGCCACCTCTCTGAGTGACTCTGCCCCAGGGTCCCATATAATCTGGTCCACTCAGTTTGGTGTCAGCTGTGGGTGTTTCCA
>NW_008238440.1:1326040-1335368 GCF_000691975.1 Corvus brachyrhynchos
CAGCCCCAAACCAATCTCCAGCACACATCATTTGTAACTGAGGTTTGGGCTTTGAACCACTGCCCCTCTGAGCGCAGCAGGGTGTCTGTCCTATCCAGTTCATATCTGCTCCCTTTGGCTACACAGATCCTAAAGGACCACTTCTGGTTAAGGCTGGGTTCAGAGGCACCACTGCTCTGCCCTAAGCCCCAGAGCTTTCCCTGCACAGGCTGCACAGTGTGGCTCTGGTAAATCCCTGCCGACTGATACCAACCACCTACTTGTGCCTGGAAGTGCTTTCCAGGCTGCCTTTCTTGGGACTGAACTGAGACTTTAGGGGCAGCAGTTCCCTTCTCTTTTAAAGACAAGCATGACTTTTTCTAGTTTGTGCTTGCCATGCCTTTTCAAAGACAAGATCAAGAGATCAACCTTCCAGTGACATCAGTGTCTTTGGATGCATCTTGTCCAGCACCGTGGACTTTAAATGAGGCTGGACAAGGCTCTGAGCACCCACTTTTGATGCTGCTGCTTTGAGGGGCAGCAGGCTAGGCCAGAGGCTCCAGAGGCTCCCTTCAGCCTCAACTACTCTATGACTCTATGTCCAGCTTATTTAAGCAGTCCCCAACTTTCTGTTAAATCTACACTGTGCTTGTATAAGTATGTTTTGCATTGCAAAGCAGATTGTCCAGTTTCTTGAATAGCACAGTCTAACACTTCATAATCTGTTCAATATGATATGCCTGTTTCAAATTTATGAAGCTGTAAACCAATTTCCTTTACTAATAAACACCTCTGTTTTCATTCCTATTTATCCTCCTTTTCAAATTACTGCACTCCTTTGCTGTCTTTCTCTTGTCCTTGTCTTGTAAATAGGAAAAAGAGATGGGGGCAGGGGAGACAGAGAAAGAAGAATAAGCCACCACCACAACAACAACAACAACAAAAAAACCCAAACACAAAACCCAGCTGCTCATAAAAAAAAAGATACTTGGTGAGAATCCAAGATCAACAGACCAGCAAGCCCACTCATTGTTCTTTATCATTTTGGCTCTCTTCCAGCCCCTCTAGGTTTCTCTCTCTTTCCAAACTGCTTTCTGCATTCTCACATATGTTATAGAAGTACAGTGATCTCTGAGAAGTGCTTTAATTTATAACAGCTTGATCTGAAAAAGAAGTTGTCCAGTTTGTAAGGGAGATGAGGGGAGCTTGTTGCTCTGGCTCTCCTTAATGTGTGAGTGCAAACTCTTACCTTAACAGAAGATCGATGTGTGCACAGAATCACTGAAGGAGAAATGGGTGCCTTTTGTATATAATTAGTGGGAATAATTATCTGTAAAACTGTTTGGATTTGGATTTGCTCTGGCACCACAATAAATATTTCAAATCCAGCACACATCAGACCTGCCAACATCTTTCCAGTGAGCACAATGATTCAACTTTGCATTTTGTCACAAAAAATGATCCATTTTTCTAATGCAGCAGAAAAACAGTAGGGTGATGGTTTAAAAAGGCAGTGATGTGAATGATTTTATCTGTAGTTTTAACAGATTCTTTCCAAATATAATAAATTTTGAAAATTACTGATAGGATCTGCAGAGTTACTAGAATACTTCAACCCCTCTGATCTATGTGGCTGCAGGTTGGAAACAAGTTCATAACTTAAGAGCTTAAGCCATAAAAGCTTAATTAATTTAATCATTATAGGAATAACTCTCCCAGGTTAAAACGAAAAGGCCAAACTCTATCTCTGATGTCCAATCATGCCCCTTTGCACTGCACTGCTCTCTCTGTATCCTGCAGGAACAAGGATCTCCAATGCTCGGCACAGACTGAGCTCTGCCAGGGCTGCCTTCCCAGCTGCTGAATGTGCCATGAACTGGCACGGACATAACAGGACCCTTCCAAGGGAAGCTCCAGCCAGTCTGCACCTCCTCAGGTCCACTGGTCTTGCTGGAGTGCAGGGATTTCACAGGAAACCTTATCTGAGGTGAGACCAGCACAGGAGCATCCCCAGCCTGCAAAGGACCTGCCCTGGTTGTTGTTACTTCACGTCTTCCTGACCCATGCCCACAGAATTACAGTCAGGTTTTGTGGAAATCACACTTCAGAGCTGGGAAAGGACCTGGGCATCCCATATACAGACTTGAGTGTCATTCTCAGATGTAAGGGCTTTGGTGGGTTCAGTCTGGACCGGGCGTAGACGAGACGGTGACGAGATCTCTATAGGCAGATCTTGGGACATGCGGTTTATTGCAAAGGGCGTGGGTATAGGGGCACTGCTTAGAGCTGGAGCTGGCAGCTCTGAGCAGGCCCAAGAGAGCAAGAGAGTAAGCGGGTAAGAGAGAGAGAGAGCAAAGAGAGTGAAGAAGAAGTGATGAGAATAGAATGGAGTGGAATGGAATGGTGAAGTCCTGGTTACAATACAATAAATCATCTTCTGTACTGAATATTCTAATTGTCACTAACCAATCTAATACAAGATACAAATCCTATAGCATTTACATACAGCCTATAAGAGTTCTTATATTACCATAGAGTGTTACATCTTAACTTCTAAAAACTACTCTTTGGACCCCTTCTGCTGAGCTAGTAGGGTCTGCTCTGACCCTTGGACCTGCCTGCAAGCAGAGGGTATTGTTCCATCAAGAGGGGATTACCTTCAGTCGGCCATACCATTGTTTTCCAGTTGTTCAGTAACTAAGACTTGGTATTTCAAAAGTGGCTTTCATTTCAATGTGTCCTGTAGTTTTCATATTCCCAAAATCTTTTGTCAGGCAATCATATTTATAAGGCTTTCCTGTTTCATCTTCCCCAACACTCAGAGAACTGTAGGCAACCAATAAATGCAGGTTGGGACCTCTGGGGAAACCAGGTACCACTGCATCCAGGGGTTTTTCCTACAGAAGGTGAGAACCACAGCAAATTTGGTGGCGATGGGTGAGAAGCCCCACAGTACCATTGCCTGGGAAAGCCTGTTATGATTGGATTATTCAGGGACATTTGCTGAAATTTCAGCCTGGCATCAGAATCTGAGAGAATGCAGACATACACTATGGCATGAATGTATAGATAGAATCATGGATTTTTTTATACTGTTGTTGTCCTTTCTTCTTTAATAGTTATGCTGAAGTAAACTGGTCATTTAAACAAAAATTTGCATATTCCAACAGGTTACCTAATGTTTAAAGAGAGATGGAAATGTGTGTGTTTAGAAATATTTGAAAAAATCAAAGTCTTCAAACTTTTCTGGGTATTGTACTTCAAATTATTAAGCTTTTTTTGTTCTTATTGATAACGTCATTCACACATGTAAATATGAGAGATAAGCCCTGCTTATTCTTAAATGTGTTGTAAGATATGCATCTTTAGTTGAAGAGGGACTGTTGTTATCAAACCCTGAGTGTAAATCCAGGGACTGGGAAAGAGGGAAAAAGAAACCAAAATCGTGATGAGACTGAGACAGGCTGATGTAGACCAGATCCAAGCAGAGACAAACCAAGTCAGCTGCGTATAGAACTGTGACAGCTAAATAAATAAGCAATGTTTAAAGCTTCTGTATACCCCAGCTACCCTGTGCTTACTCTTTTAGGCATTTTGCATCTGTACATGCAGGAAGCTTTCAGAGAGACACCTATTTAAATTCTCACTTTGACTCTTAATTTTCATTGCTTTTACTGCATCCCAAATATCAACAACAATCAGAGAAAGCTGCTCATGGGACTTCCAGAGCTGGGCTGGGAATGTGCAGGTTTGGGGTGCAGTCTGCCTTTCAGTGGCAGAAATTGTTGTCACCATTATTAATGATGACATTTACTCTCTTTGCTGGTTCTAACCATGCCCACCATGATCTCCATGGCACATAAATATTGCAGCTTACAGAGGGGTGAAGGGCAGATTTACAGGTTTACAATTTATACTGGTTGCAGTTGCCCAGCAAAAAATTCTGGCTTTTGGGGATGGGATTATTTTGGGATTGCTGATTTAAGAAAAAGAAAATCTGCCTGATGAGCAGTTCTGACACAGTGACAGAGCTGTGCAAGGTAGGCTAGCAAAAATAACAATCACTTCACCTGGCATGTTCAACAGGTTCTGGTTAAGTGCTTCTGTCTCAGGTGACTAAAGAAGTTTTCCTCTACTCCGAGTCTTTGTTATTAATGCTGTAATAATTTGGTTACACAAAACCATAAACTTATATACATATATACACTTAATATACAGTGAAAGAAAGAGATGTTTGTAAAATCAAACCACCCACCAATATGTTGTCTTGCTTGTTAACTAAATGGATCATAATTTGCCAGGCCTGGGAGTGATGTGAATTCCAGAGAGTTCAAGTAATCTGCTGGCTGTTTGGTAGCTAAGGTTAAAGAGAAGATAAAATGTGAAGCAAGTAACGTGGGGGACTTTCCAAAGGGAGGGATTTGTAAAGGCTGATTGCTGGTACAGATACAGCTATATGTGATAAGCCCAGTTTTATGTCTGTATTTACATATTTGAATTGTAATTCACCAATGGCATAATTAAAGAGGCTCGATACAGGGTTTTATCCAAACATCTCTTGCATCAACAATAAGCTGAAGACTTTGGAGTATTGGCAGTGGATTCACTTAAAATGGTGTGATGCCTGATTGCCTGGGGTTTGTGACAGGCAACTTTCCTGTTTAAGGACTCTCACTACAGCTTTTCAGAGATTCGTGTACAGAGATTTATTAAACAGAAATGCCAATTTAAATGAGCATAAAGTGAACAACCTAGAAACCCATATTATTGTTACTTATTCTTAGTACTTCTGTAATCACTATCAAGCATCTGTAATGCCACAAATATGTCTCCTGAAGCCGTGTAAAAGGAGAGGATCATATAATGAAAGGAAAGGCCGGGAGACAGACTCTAAAAGCTCATTAAGCTGCTGGGTATATGTAGTAGTTCAGGCATGTAAGTAATTTCATTGGCTTCACTGAGATTTCTGGAGTAGATCCACAGAGCAAAACTGGATAAATGCTATTCCTTACCCAGTTAATAGTCACAGAGGAAACAAAAGGAGGACAAAGGAAACTGTGTAAATAGGACATCAGAGAAGGCAAAAAAAGGAGAGGTGAATGGCATGGTCAGAGGGGCAGAGCATGTGACAGGACTTAGGCAGAAAGGGAACACCAGGACCCCAAAGAGGACAAAAATAAATTTATCTCAGCTACATCATCATCCAAATCCCAGCTGATAGCAATTGTGTCCATGGCACAAGGAATCTGGCAGTGCTGATCCACATCTGCAAATGGCCATGCCCTTTTACAATCCGTGTGGAATTTGTTCTGGCTATCTCTAATCTGATCCTGAAATAAATTATGGCCTTGGTTTTGGCCAAATATCTCTATCTGTAGTCCATCTGCTTCAGACATTTCTCTTAATAGAACAGGATAGAGTAGGATAGAATAGAATGATCATTTTGTGATCTATGATCTATTTATCTTGGGCAAAAGCATGTTTTCTGTCCATTGATCTAAGAGACCACTATGGTTTATGATAGATTGTATGAATTCCCTTAATTAGTATTCCAAAAGTATATTTAGAATCAGCTCCACATGCAAAATCGAACCTGAATATTCTATGGAAGTGTAAGGTTAGCAGAGCCAAGGTATCCATGAGCTACTTTTTCCCAGTCCAAACTCTCTCCATACTTTAGGACTGTAATCTGGGATGCTACACCTCAGACTTTTTATTCCTCTCGCTCCCATGTCATTATTTTTCTCTAGATCTGCGCATTTTGGTCTGTTTCTCTGTCCTTTAGTCAATGAGACAGGTTTTAAACATCACTCTTCTCCTCATTAACTGTTGCACACGAATCATCCAACCCTTGTTGTCAGTTCCTGGTTCATTGGTAATAAATATAGATCAGAAATTCTGTTATTATTTACAAAACAGCAATATGTGTACAAAACTCTGTGTGCATGAACAGATGGATGCCTGTTATATCCAGAGGTGGTTAAATTCAAAACTTCCTTATCTGTGGGATTTTTGGGGGTTTTTGGTTTGGGTTTTTTCTGGTTTCTTTTTGGTTTTTTTCTAACAAGGGAGATTGAGCTACATATAATAAAATACTGGTACAGTAACAAAGGTTAAATAATTAATATAAAAAAATCTATTCAGAAGCATGCAATGATTTACATTCAAACGCCGAATATTTAAAAATTAATAGAAAATATTAGCATGCTAATAACTGAAATCACAGGAATGTACAATGAGATTGCACTTACTGCAGTATATTAACCATTATCTGCAGCCTGATAGGAAAATGTTTAACCCTAGAGTAAATAGGATGTGCATTCTCTCAGCCCCTAAGGGTTTGTTGCTATTAAACCAATGTGATCCTTGAAAACACGTATATGTGCACATCTTGTGGAATCAGAAATACAACATGTACTCTCATTGCAATTTCCTTTGTCTGAAAATAGTCCTTTTATCCATAAATCTGGGAGGGAAAAATGAAAGCACTGAAGAGTGACTTAACTACAAAAGAATGCAATAAAATTAGCACTACATGAATGTCATTTTTCTGAGTTTTTCACTGTTTTTCACATACTGTTTTTCTGAGTTTTTCACATACTGTTTCCTTTATCTTTCAGGAAATTCTGGTGTATCAGCTCAGCAAGCTGGCAGCAGAAACAACATAATGACTTTTTTTGGTCAAATGGTTTATGACTTCACACCTACACTGAGAGCTTTAACCTCTATCCATATTTATATTTGTCCTCTATTTCTTCAATTCAAATGTCCTTTCAGAGAAGATTGGTTTCATGCAGAGAGGAGATAAAAATCAGAACCCATACCTCACATGCAATAAATTCATCATATTTATTATGTCCCCAACACTGGTGAGTTAGAGGGGAAAAAAATTGATCTTTTAGTCCCTAACATTTAATTCACATTCTTTTTACAGCTAAAACTGTAAAAAGGAGGTGGGGGGAAGAAGGGGATGTTTTGTTTGGTGTTTTTTCCTTCCAGTCTGTGTGTTATTCAGAGCTACAAACATTGAAATATTCATATTGGGAAGGTTGCTAAGTTGCTGTGGCCCAGAATGATGAGAAAAAGGGTGACAGGATGATTGCAAAGGGTCTGGTGAGACTGTGCTTGTTAAACAGGGAATGGAGCTAAAAAAACCAGCAATTCAGAGGCCCAGACACTGCCCAGACATGGACACAAGGGGTTTGGAGAGTCTCTTACTGCTGCTGATGCCATGATGATTTTTTGCCTTTTCTTTTATACCCCTTTTATATACCTTTTTATACCTTTTTGTATTCTGAGTGCTTTTTGCCTACATTCTTAGACTTGTTTGTTCAGCTAGGAGACTAAACATTTGAGAAGCTTCGTAGCCAGGGATCAGTGTGCCCCAGACCCCAAGGTCTTCTCCAGAACACATTCTGTAAACTAAGATAGAACCATCCAGGGGAAGGTTCCTTGGGGAGGGGGACTCATTCAAGCCTCTCATTGGGGAATTTTTGATAGATATGCTAATTAGTAAGACCTATAATGTTATGCCAGATCTTTTGTGTGGTGTGCATTGCAGTGTGCATGGAAGTGCATTCGACCTGGACGTGTGCACCTAAGGATCCTTAAAATAAATACCAAGGTAAAATCCCTTTTTCCCTTCTAACTGTATTGGACTCTTGATTTTAAGACCAGGAAAAGGCATCACTGCTACAGCTGGAAAACCCTTTGACCTGCTGGATCTGAGTGCTGGGATTGCTGCGTGTGACAGGGCTGCTGCTGCCCGTGAGGGTTACAATTAAATCTTCATAGCAAAAAGCAGGCAAAGGATCACAAGTAATTAGAGAACAAAACCTTTGTTTTTCATAATAAATGTAGCAGTGTAGTGAGTTTTGCCCAGTAATCCCCAGTAACACATTTAGGAGTTTACAAAGGCATTTAGCACCAAGCTCTGATTCAGCCAAGAATTTCTCACTCACTTGAACATAAAGAAGTCCCAAAGACAGCACTCCCAGGCCTTGCTGAGATGTCACTGTACCTCAAAAGGTACCTCTTAAGAATATTAAGTAAAAATAATAAAGCCAAGTTATCTGGTTGCTTTAAATCATTTGTTCTTATCTTTCCCAAGCACAGTAATGCCTGCACATGCTTTTCAAGTTCTGAGTAAAGTTCATACAGGAAAATACAGGGCAAAAACGGTCTATAGACCACGAGGGATATGAATCCTTTATGGGTTCAGTATGGATTTATTCTATTTGAACATCTGACCCTGTTATGAAAGATTTACATGGAGGAGTAAGTCAAGTATAATCATTTTCAATGATCTGGAATTACTCAGCCTACGTGAAATACTTGTTTATTGCTCTGTTGATGTTTCTGTGAGAAACTAATAGATTTTTCTTGAAATATTAATGTGGAACAATATAAAGGAGTGAAGAAATATCTGGTTTGTGCTGTTCTGTGTTAAAATTAAATGCTGCATAAAAGGATGGTGGGTTTTGTCAGTGCTAGGAATGAAATGCCTCTGCCTTTTATTCTCCCCACACCCAGCCCTGTCTGAACAGCACTGGGGGGTTTGGTGGGATAGAAGGTCACTGTTGTTTGCAGCTCAGTGTCTTGGCTTCTGAAGGGACTGAGGAAATTTTGTGGGCTTAGAGCATCTGATTCCTCCTATCTCTGAATCCCTTTTAACTTCTGATAAGCATGGCTGAAATTCACATCCTCTCCTAAATTATGTTGACTGCTGTATTTCTCTGCAGTGCCAAGCTCCTTGTTGTGCTTTGAGATGAAAGCAGACTGGACTGTGCTGTCATTAGACATCAATGGCATTACTTAAGACACAGAGACTTTTCTTTCATCCTGTTACACCTGATGTGCTTCAGTGTGTGTGTGACCAGAGGAAAAACACCCCATGCTGAAGCTATCTAAGGAACCCGACAGTGCATGGAACAGAGTCAGTGATGCTCCTCAGTCCCTGCACTTCAGGGAAGTGCAGTGCTGGTAAATCAAAATATTGAGTTGAGCTGGGCTATTTTGTTTACCAAAGGTGCACATTCTCTTCTTTTCCTCTGTTGATTGACTAAAGCTGCCTTACTGGTGCTTGCAGTACTTTGTCTGTTACCAACCTCTGGACTTCTCTTTTTAATGTTTTTTATCTGTTGAGGCGGTTTTACTGAAAGTCACATAATCCCAGGATCACTGAGGTTGGAAAAGCCCTCCAAGGCCATCGAGTCCAAGCTGTGCCCCGTCCCCACCTTGTCCCCAGCCCAGAGCTCTGAGTGCCACCTCCAGCCCTTCCTTGGACACCTCCAGGGATGGCCACTCCAAACCTCCCTGGGCAGCCCCTGCCAAGGCCTGAGCACCCTTT
>NW_008238440.1:1335445-1341538 GCF_000691975.1 Corvus brachyrhynchos
TCCAGGGCTGGCACCTCCACCCCTCCGGGGCCAGCCGCTGCCAAGGCCTGAGCACCCTTTCCATGGGGAAATTCATGCTGCTGTCCACCCTGAGCCTCCCCTGGCCCAGCCTGAGGCCATTTCCTCCTGTCCCGAAGAGCAGGCAGAGAAAATTAGGAGTCCTGCTCTCCTTTGTATCTTCCCTGTCTGAAGATGTACAGTCCCGAGTGCCCCTATTCCATCCCAAAAAAGGGAATCTATCCTAAAGGGGTTTAAAATAGATCCTTAAAGTGTAAAATTATACCCGTTAGCGGTCAAGATATAAGGAAAAAAAATATTATTATAGAGGAAAAGTACAATATCCCCTGCACCTACATGAAGGACTAAACAGATGTGAATCCTGAGGGCAGCAGGATGTGGAGACAAGATTATTTCAGGTAAGTAAAGGCAGGTGCTAGAGCTTCTCTATATGTGACTATGTGCTGGCCAATGCGAGCAGTCAGGATAACCAGCTGTGAGTGCCTGGAGTTACTCTGATACAGTCAGCTCACAGACATATCTGAAGGGGTTCCAAATGCCAGAGCACCAGCAAAAGGACATTAGATTCTTAAAAAGCCAGATATTCAATGAATTAGAATTTAAAGCTTGGAATCAGACATTATGCAGGAAAACCATTGTGGAGAAGTAAATGATATTTAAAGGGCAAGTGGTAAAGAAATATCACTAAATAAAAATGTGAATTCCTGTAATAAAACTGAAACTACTGTGATTATTAATAATCAGAAAAATAAGAAGGAACAGGTACATGAGCAACTGGGAAGACAGGCTGGTGGCTATGTGATTTTTGGTGAGTTAAATCATGGAGAAAAATTGTTAGGGAGAAAAGTACCATGCAGCCAAGCTTGATCTCACATCAATAGCAAGTGAAAAAGAGTTGGGGAAAACATTTGCACACAGTAGGACAGTACAATGGGAGAAATGTCAAGAATAATTAGTCATGACTCTATGACGCAAAGAGCTCTTTTATTGCACACTAGTTAGTTTATATACACTTTATTTTCAGTTTATATATACTGAATTTTCCTAGCCACACAATCGTCCCACTTGCTTCATTGCACTGCTTTAATTAAAAGCAGCACATAAACATCTACTTCTGTGCAAATCCCTGTAAAAACACCCTCAGATTTAGATGCTTATCTTATATCAGGTTATTGACAGGTTTTGCTAAATTGGTATAAATGGATCTGGGAGCATTTACAGAGAGATTACAGTGATTCAGTTCATGCAGCCCAGGCAGTGTGTGCTTAAATACTTATATGGGTGCTTAGCAATAATATGTGCATATATCTGTGTATAGGGACCTTACTGTATGAGACACTTTAGTGTGAGCTATGATTTTACTATGAAGTACTCCCTGTCATAATTTTTTGCTGTTCAGAAGTTTTTCATCTGACAAAAAAAAAAAAGCCAAAAAAGAGACAAAGATTTGTGTCAAAAATTCATTTTTCTCTACTATGAGCTATCAATTTTGATTGTCAACCATTTAATCACACTTCCACATTAGGAAAAGAAAAATTAAAATATTCCTTAATATTTTCCCTATTTTGTTTCTTTCAAGTCAAGAAGAACTTCAGGTTTTCAAGACAAAGTTAGCTCACATTTGAAAGAATTACAATTCCAAATACTTTGGATAGGTACACAACCATCTTTCAGTCTTGTGATTCAGAATCCGTTATTTTATTCCAGTCTCATTGCTTCAATTATATTGAATTATGGATGTAATGTCCTCAATTCAGACATGCTTCAAGTATCTTGATCCTCCACCCCTTCTTCTCTGCAAAATGACTACAAATTATAGAAGCCATGGGCTTAATTTTAGTACCTCACCTAGATCATCGAAGACCTGAATTATAGAAAATTCCAAACCTCTATGCTCCAAAAATTTACTTTTGTTCAAGTGTCTCCATCAAAATTAGAGAAAGTGAGGCATCCATGAGAATGAGTTACCTTGGAAATGGCAGCCTGTGTCTGAGAAACTGTGAGGATTTCTGCTGAGAGCCGCAGGCATGAGCCAGCCAGCACATATGCCAGCAATAACAGTTCACTATTAATGAAGTGTCTTTTTTTCAGCTCGTAATGAAATTAATTCTTGGCGTTAGAATTCTGCCTTACATCGGGAAAGTAAATAGAAGATGAACAGAAATGGCATTTATTCGTTAAAATTGTAAAGTAGCAATTAAATCCTTTTCTCCTTTCTCTCTGGATTATCTGTTCCAAAGCATCTAAAACGGGGGCCCGTCATGGGTCAGGCTGATCCAGTGAGAACAGCCCCATTTTGGACCAACCTCTGACATTTGGGGACTTGTTTATATCTGAGCATGTTTATTTTCAAGAAACAAACCCCCTCAGAAAATTCCATGCTAAAGAATAACCTGGAGAAGTCAGGAAGCCCCACCATGGGCAGAGGAAGGCTCTGGATCTCAGCAGCCAAACTGGGACCCCATGACATGTGAGAGGAGTTTGAAGGGTTACTGTGTCCCAGGCAACAGAGCTTTTCATCTCAGTCATCACAAACCAACACAGATTCTGAGCTTGGTGTCTACCTACCTCCTCAGTGCAGCTCGGATCCAACCCCAATCTACTCCTCGAGAGATTTTAAGGAAACTGTGAGGTGTCCAGGAAGGATTGTAGCCCCTCAGAAGTCAGTGGGCAGAGAAAGCAGAGCAGTTTGCTAACAGTCCTCATCCAGCTGATATTTAATGTCACTGTAACACTTCAGCCAAAAGTGCTTATCAATGGGAGTTAAGTATCATCATCCTCATAACACATTTCTGAACACAAGTGCAAAACAGGGAAGGCATTTTTGAGATCACTGGGCTCCTGCGGAGCTCTGCCAGGACACAGACCCGTCACTGTGAATGTTTCATTAGCAACATCTGTTCTTTTTGACATCCCATTTTCTACACTTCCTTCCACTTTTCTCCCAGCGACATGGATCTGGCACAGCCACTTTGGTCTGCCCTTTAAACCTTCGCTGTGCTAAGGAACGTCTTTTTTATTCCCTGATAGACACTCAGATGGTGAAAGGGGCATACAGGACACCGACAACAAATTGGTTCCATAAGTAGCTGCTGGTATCCTGCAGTGAGCCTGGCTGAGCTGGACGAATTAAGAAGTCCAAGGTGATACTCCTCTACCTCTCCCCCCACATCATTTGCTACCATTCCATATGTTCCATCCTCTTCAGAAAAGGTACATGTCAGCCTAAAATAATTAAGAATTTATCTCCTTTCTGGGAAAGACAAACACACCTTACGAAGATGAGGAGCTCACAATGTGACAAGGATTATTTATCTCATTACTCACATATCAATCATACAACAGGGTAAATCAAAGGCATGAACGACAGACCACAGGTGAGGAGTTAAATGGGATACCAGCACAATTAAATATATTACCTATTAACACAAAGCCAGCTTCCACTGCAGCCACATGGGCAACAACCTGGAAAAAACCCAAACAAGCAGCAGAAGTGAATGATTTTACTGCTGCCCAGTAAATCATTATAAGCTACACTAGTCATAACATCCTGGAGTCTTTCTGCTGTGTGATATTTTACCTGAATAATAAGTCTGAGATTGGTTTAATAGTTTATTGCTGAAACGCTAATTTAATTAAAATATTCTCAGAGCGCTACTGCAGTAATGCAGTGTGGATTTATATCTACATTCTGCCTCGGGTCTCAGTGAAATTGCATCAGACTTGCCATGTGTGTGGCAATCTAAATCTACAAATGTAAATGCTGAAGCTTCTTGCCTTACCAATTTTTCATCACATCCATCAAAATATTGCACGATAGCATCAGCCTTTTGAAATGGGAGATCTGAAAACTTCAATTTGGTTTTTTAAACAAGGAATTTGTTGGGAGCCACTGCTCCTCATATAATGCTTTGATACTGATGGATTTTGACCTTTCTTTTTGTTTCTCTCTCTTTCTAGTTGAATAAATTTTACCAAGAGATCCCCAATCAGTCTTCTGTCTCTAATGTCCGTTTTCTCAGTGTTGAAGCATACAGAAAAGCACTGCAGATGTGTATGGGAAGCATATGGAGACAGGGAAATAGCAGTTTTAATGCAACATCACAGGAAGCAGCTGTGATGCTTAAACAGGAACTGGGAACTCAGAGTTCAGAAGCCCTGCCTAGGAGCAGCTACCCCAAACCCTGACTTTGTGTCATATTTATTAGTGGGTGTTAAATGATGGCATAGGCAGGGAAGAGGTACTTTTGCCTTTCTTGGCACCCATAAAGTCTCAGCAGCAGCACTCATCTGTATTAATGGCCAATACAAAACCTACTGAATTACCCAAAGGCTTTGGCTCAGGCCCTGGTATTAAAAGTGCTTTATATTTTTGAAATCGCTAGTTAATAAATAAGGGGCCAGCAGATGCTACAAGAAAACAAAGCAGTATAGTTCCTGGGATTTATTAACCAATAAAACTTGTTGTTATTGTGAACTGCAAATGGTTTCCTCCGTGCAGCTCTTTACATCAGTTTTAACAGCTCCTATAGAGGAGAAATCCTTTTTCATTACATTATTAGTGTACCTGGGCCCAGATAAGTGGACAGAGAAATGTGGGACAATCGAGGAACATCTAAAATGCTGGGGAGGGGAAAAGAGTGTGCACGAGGAAGTGCAAACAACCAGAACACAGCCCACAGCCTGGAGAAGAGAAAATTTAGCACTTGTTACAGGAGCAACCCTCAAAAGCTTTTCAGCCTCCTCTGTGGCTGCTGGTGACTGAGATAGCCGGGCTGGTGGGAGGGGAGCTGGGGACAGAGAGTGACCAGGCAGGGGTGTCCTGCTCTGCCTGGTTACAGTTCACACAGAGTGGGAGAGCTGGTGTTTGCCACCCTGCCCAAGACAAGACATAATTTCTCTTGGAGGAATGTAGAACCGAGTAACTCAAATGGTGCCGAACTTCCAAGATTTAAAACACGAAGAAGGATGGAGAAATGTTAATGCGCAGCCAGCCCCATAAAAATAAAGATGATAAATTTCTCTTAGGATTGCAAGAGATTTGAGAATTAGAATTACGTCTCTCAGTCATTTCTCCTACTTTTTCTCACTCCTTTTATGATCACATTAAATAATGCCACTCTGGGCAAATGGCACAGTGGCAAAGGGTCTGGAGGGGTGCTCTTGGGTAGTAAAATTGTATCCAAAACAGTCATCACACATGCATGGTCATTTACGTGCAAAATATTCTTCCCCAAAATTTGGATTAAAAAGCAAAATTGTGTTCCCAGGAGAGGAAAACTGAAGCATTGTTTCAATTATTTCAAGACTGTATTGGGTTGTTTTGTCTTTTAAATGTTTCACCTGTATGTTATTTATATTTCAAACCACAGTGTATTTTGTTTTCATTAGAAAAAGTGACACATCAGCAGCTTGAAATCATTTTTTCAGTATTTCTCCTGAAGCAGGAAGTTAAAAAATGCTAGTTTTTTCCAAGCATTAACATTTTCCAAAGCAGAAAAAATTTCTCCAAAGGTCTGTTTCATCACCATCCTGTGCAGCCTGACACAGCTTGATCCAAAGGCCACCGAAGTTAATGAAATGACTTTTGTTGGTTTTGGTAGCTTGGGGGTCAAGCCTTTCACTGAGCAGAAAGAGACTGAAATCCTGCTGTGGTAATCTGCACTGGACACTGACCATTGACCAGAGAGGAGTAGAGGCGTTCCACAATTCAGAACAGCTCTGAGTTGGGAGAACAGTGGAAAAGCAGGTCTGCAGACTCAAAGTGTGGATGGCAGGAGTTCAGCAATTGCTCCTGCACCCCTGAACTCTGTCCAGAGAGACCCTGAGGGGCTGGAGCGTGTCCAGGGCAGGGAAGGGAGCTGGGAAGGGGCTGGAGCCCCAGGAGAGGCTGAGGGAGCTGGGAAAGGGGCTCAGGCTGGAGCAAAGGAGGCTCAGGGGGGCCCTTGTGGCTCTGCACAAGTCCCTGACAGGAGGGGGCAGCCGGGGGGGTCGGGCTCTGCTCGCAGGGAACAGGGACAGGAGGAGAGGGAACGGCCTCAGGCTGGGCCAGGGGAGGCTCAGGGTGGGCAGCAG
>NW_008238440.1:1341727-1364076 GCF_000691975.1 Corvus brachyrhynchos
CCTCATGGAAAGGGTTCTCAGGCCTTGGCAGGGTCTGCCCAGGGAGGTTTGGAGTGGCCATCCCTGGAGGTGTCCAAGGAAGGGCTGGAGGTGGCACTCAGAGCTCTGGGCTGGGGACAAGGTGGGCATTGGGCACATCTCAGTGGTCTTTTCCAAACTCAATGATTCTGGGATTCTGTGTTTCTGAGCTCCATGTTCCCATCTAACAGAACCCATATAAGAAGAGAATCTTTGCAGTTCCTCTGATTTTCAGGGCCAGATGCTCAGAGCTTCCTGGAATTTCACTGTGCTGCTGAATGGTACCCAAGCACAAAAAGTCCAGGGGAGAGTGGAGGGAGGGCTTGAGGATGAGAGTTAAGATTAGAATATAAGTGAATGAGAAGACCTAGAAGTCTTGAACAATTAAGCACTTAGCATCTCTTGAGTGATGCTTTTAGACTATGGCATGGAAATTTTTTAAGACCACTTGTCTCATCATACCTTAAAAAGTGGAGAGCACTCAGAGTAAGCAGTGGTTAAACATCTGGTTTCATGCATGTCCTGAGACAAAAATTACACTGAATAAGCTCAGCAAATACACAAGTCCAATTATCCCAGAACCACAGTTGTGTGGAAATTCACCAGGAAAATTCAGTATCCGGTCAAACTGCCTGTCTTGCAATTCTGCCACAAGATTTACACTTAGGCCAGACCTCCCACTGAAGCTTAGATCAGCTTTCAGGTTTGCATGGAAACCAAACAAAATCAGAAGAAATTACTGTGGTGATTTTCAGAGTTTTGTGCTTTGTAATTCCAGGTGTCAGCTTGTAGAAAACGGTGCAGCTCAGCTTCACAGGGTTTGGTGAAATGATACTCTTTTATAGGGGTTGAAAACCAGGCCTGGAATGTATAAACCTACATGAGTGAAAACAAAAGGATTTCATAATCCAGAGCTGCAAAACAAAAAGCCTGTCTGCCTTGCACAAAGAACTTTGGGTTTGAATTATCTCATGCAAAGTGAGAATAGTTGGCTGCACAGACACTGAGGCCTGTACTTTTGGCTTGCCAACTCAGAAAGCTTAAAGCCCTGTGGAAGGAATCACTCCTAAAAATTCTTAGAACAGATTCAACTCATATTTAGAATAAAACTACCACTGGGAGAAAGGCAAGCAAAACCCTGCAGTGGCTCCTTCTTTACTTGTATTCATAAAATTATTAAAGCATAAAACAGGAAAAAAATAAAATCATCCCTCAACAGACCAATGGGGAATTGTTATCATCTTACTAGAGGCCTCTAGAATAGCAGGATTTCAGGAATAAAGAGGGCTTTTTAAAATTGAAAACTGCATGTCTGGTAAGCAGATGGCTTTCAAGGCAATGAACAAAGGCAGCTGGAGGATGTTACAGCCCTGTTCGATCGTGGCTGCAGTGCACAGACTGAACAAAACAAAAAACTTTCAACCAAAAAGCAGTAGCCAAATTAGCACATGTGAAGGCCAGGTACATCTGTCTGGTGTCTTGGCACAGGGGCACAAAATGGCACAAATATGTTTCATCCATTTTTTTTCCCTGCCTCTCCAGAATCCAATAGACTTCAGAATTCTTTATTGCCAATTTTCTTCAAGGTTCTATTTTCCAAAGAGAGACAGAGAGGGAGAGGATCTTCCCAGTCAAAATAAAAACCAAACAAGAGCCCAGCTATGCCACCCTCAGTGGGAGATTTTGCCCCCTTTCTCCCCATGGGCTCAGTCAGAGACATCCTGCCTCTCTCAGAGTATCCCTCTGGCTCATACTGCTCCTTGTCTCTGGCACAAACTTCACTTCTCATGGCACAGCATGACTCAAACTAAGCATTTCAGGAGAAGGAAAATGGACTCTGCTGGCTTTCAAGTTGCCATGTTAGTGAAATTCAGGCCCAAGAGACCCACAGTCACAGACGGCACGAGCTGATTGTCACACAAGCTCCTGCATGGGCAAACACTTGTATTATGAAAATCAAAGCCCCGGGTGGCAGGTTCTCCAAGGCCTGTGCAGCCAGGGCAATGCATTAAAAATGCATGTAGTGAGGACTATGTATATTGGAATGATATGCCAAATATACAGGACTTTTGAAAACCTGTTTTCATGTGTCAAAATTCAATCTCTTTTAATCTACCTTTAAAAACGGTCAGATTTCCTAAAATGAGACTCAGAAGCCTGTGATTTCTGGCTGGAGAGGTAGCAGAATTCTCCCAGCAATTGAGTCAATTCTCGTTAAGAGTCATGACTGTTTGCATAAATAGAAATGACAGTTTATAGGTAAATCCTACCCAGTGTGGAGTCCATTCATTTTAAATGTTATGCTCAAAAGGCCACAGCAGCATAATAATGTGAAGGCAGGCATGGAGCCTCTAATAAAGCTGCCCCCACTGGGTCAGTGCCATTGCCTGGCAGGCTCTGGGTAGTTACAGAGTGATTAGACACTGGGTGGTCAATCAGAGCTCAGCCTGTCTGTCATAAATATCCCACCTAAAGGCCACAGGTGTGAATTTTACAGGGCTGCTGCTGGTCCCCACTCTCATAGGGCATAATACAGATGAGGAATCTGTTCTCATTCATTCAAGCATTTCTTAAAGTGACTCTTCTGCGCACAGCATCTCACATGTTGGGTATTTATTAAGGGTACTCCCCCGGTGCCCATACCTCAAGGCAGAACTGTACTGGCACTTTTTTTTTCTTCTCTCCTGTGGTCATGGAGACAATGCAGTAGCAGCTCTGCTGCTTACATTTTTCCACTTACACCGTCTTATCACTTGATGGCAGATGGTTTGGGGGAATCTTGGGGAGAAAAGAGCTCTGCTAATGTCACCATCATATCTTGAACTTTAATCTTTCCCCACCGCATGTTATTTGTTAGCAAAACATGGACACCAGAGCACCAGAGCAGCCTGTCTGAACTCTGAGAGCAGCTTTCCTCACCCAGGGAGACAAACCACAAATAACTGTGTTCTGTATATCAGATGGGAAAAAAAAAAAAAACAACCAACCAACAAAACAACCACCCAGCTACCCAGAAACACTCCCTTATAGTCATTCTGCAAATCACAGTGTCAGCAAATTTGGAGAAAACCTGTAAGATTATTAAGTCTAAGCATTAACCCAGCACCACCACATTCATCACTAAACCATATTCCCAAGGGCCACATCCTGTGATTTTTGAGCACTTCAGGGAAAGTGTTTCCACCACTTCCCTGAGTAGCCTGGTCCAAAAGTCAGGGGTTAAATGTTTTGTAGCGACAAATTTCAATATAAAAGAATGGTTTTAGAGAAAGGAGTCAAAAATCACCCCCTGCCCCCCAAAAAAAACCCCAAGAGTAAGAGCAGAAAAGTTGTGGGATAAGGAACCAAGGGGAGTGGAGCATGCACAGGATTTGCTGAGAACAGGCAGCATTCCTTGGGGTGAAACAACACTAAGGAACAACCAACCCAGCGTGGCTGCAAAGGTGGCCAGCACAGAGCACTGCCCACCGTTTTGTGCCTGCTCAGCAGAACAGAGCCCCCCTTTCAGTCCTGGAAACCCCCCCAGCTGTGCCAGTGCAGAGCTCCCCCAGACCAATTAAGAGTTAAGCACTTGTTGAACCACACAGGCATCAGGTGCTGCTGCTGTGGCCTCCCGGGGATGAGCTGTTCCACCCCTCTGGTGGAGCCCAGACACCAGTTCAGCCCCAGGCAGGGGATTATGGTAACACAGCTTTGCAGTTTATGGACAAGTTTAGGTTTTTCCTTTGTGGCAAGCTGGGTTTTTTAGCTTGGTTGGGTTTTTGACACACAGCAACATCTTGAGCAAAACCCATCAGTGGCGAGGAGTGCCTCAAACAATGTCTCTCATCTATGTTACAAAAACTTCTGAACTTAATTACGGTATTTTTGTGTTCCTCTGTGATTTCAAACCCATCTTAATGGCTTAGGAATGGTGCTGAAGGCTTCACAAACCTAGGGGCTTTGCATAACTCTTGAGTGTATTTAAACCACATCTCTAAAGCAAGCAAAGTCTTATTTAAATATGTAGGAGCACAACTGAACTGCACTGGTGTCCCAGCAGAGAACTTGGAAGAGACACAAACACCAATCCCATTAAGAGATAGAACTCTGCCATGAGTCCAGTCTGATTTTATGGATTCTGACTGCTTCTTTCAAAATTATTTTAGCCCAGTCAAAGTCAGCACTACTCACCATAACACCTCATGGTTTCATCTGTGCAGAGGACAGACTACTTTTGGCATTGCTCTACTTTATGTAGGGCTTTGGATTATTCTCTATGGAGCTTGAATATGTCCAAGGGGACATATCTGGGGGGAATTTGTCCTGACTGGAGTCAAATGAACTGCAGTAGCTCCTGTCCCAAGCAGAAATTGGTTGTGTGGGAAAATAATGAATCTTAGTTTGTAAATTCTCTGGTCCAGTCACTGACAAGACCTGTAGTTTGTGTTTTAGTCAGGACTGGATTTAGCAACGTTTGGACTCACTGAACGTGTCCAGGCAATCCAAACCATTTTCTAAGGATCACTGGAGGGCTGCAGGGATTCTTCACAGTCTTGTGGCAGGGCACCCGCACCAATCCTAGATGTTAATTTTTCTATTTGAAAACTGCATCTGAGTTTTCCCTGTGACATTCAGGAAACAAATCATAGCCTGTTTGGTTTTGTACTGGAGCAAAAGTCTATTTTCCCATAGAATTAGCCAATTGTCACATTTTAGCTAGAGGCTCAGAGGAGATTTTTTACATGACCAGGAGGAGATTATTATTGCAGTCAATTTTTTCATGAAACTGTGAAACATGCATCATCAATATTTAATGCTAATAAAATTATAGCTGTTTTGTACTAAAATTCATGTATACAAATTAGCACTACAGGAGACTCTTCTGCCTTCTGAAAGATTTTAAGAACACAATCTCAGAGTACAAGTCACTTCCGCTGAGGGTCTTAAAACTGGAAGCAAATATTTATTGCAGAATACTAATAATCTGTTTACACATCGTGAATGTTTCGAAGAACTGTCAGATACTTCCCTTTCTCTTCAGAAAAGGCATTTTCCATCCATAAATAAAGATGCAGGAAGTATTGCCAGAAATTGGGAGTGAATTGCTATGATTTCAGATTAAGCACATTACTGCTAAAAATGGGACAAATCTGATATTCCTTACCAAAGGAGAACAATCCCACAGAATTGAATGTCTGCTCACTTAGGAGATCTCCAGAGCTCTCTTCCAGCTTCAACTATTTTGTGGTTTTGTGAATATGAGGAAGAGAGGCTCTTTTCTATACTGTCAGGAAAGCAAAGGTATTAATTTGTTTCTACAGACTCATAATGTTTGGGCATTTTTATCATCTCAAATCAGAATAAAAACAAAGCTATAAAATATTTCATTTTGATCATCAAAACATTTCAGACTCACAAAATATGCTGCATTGTACTCTTACAGAGTAACACAATCTATTAATCTTCCCAAATATTTCAATACATCTAAAACCCCAATGAAGGCAGCATATCCCATGCAGCATTTTTATTTATTATCTTCCTACATAAACCTTTCCATTGGAAATTGTTCACCCCCAAAGTATGCAAGTAGTTTTTGTTGAGGAATATATTTAGTGAAGGCACTTGGTTACATTGAGGTGTGAGTGGCTCCTGGATGGTCACAGAGGGAAGTTGCTTTAATAGTTTTTTGTGTTTTCCCTTTTCGCCCTTGTTTTTTTGGTTTTTGTTTGTCTGTTTGTTTTTGCTTGTTTGAGGTTTTTTTGGTTTTGTTGGTTTTTGCTTGTGTGGCTGGGTTTTTTTTTTTTGGTTTGGTTTGTTTTTATTTCTTTTGTCTGTTTGGGGTTTTTTTCTTGTTTTGTTTGGGTTTTTTTCCTTGTTAGTTTTATTTTGTGGGGTTTTTTTGGTGGTTGGTTGGTTGGCTGGGGGTTTTTTTATGTCTTGAAGACATGCACATAAATCTTCTTTCAAAATGGAGACATGAAAAGAGAGGAGAAACTTCTGGCAGAAGAAGAAAGAAAGGGGTGGCAGAGCAGGTAGCCCAGGTCTCCCAGGTAAGTTTGCCTTCCTAACCAAGTCTTCTTTCCCTGCAGCTTCCAGTGCCAAGGGAAAGGACCCTGGGCCAGTCATGCAGGAGCAGCTCCGACTCCTGGCTGCAGCTCCATGACAGGAATGCTCATTGCAAGCTGCCAAATGAGGGACCATGATAACTCCCTGAACCAGAAGAGCCTGTGGGTGATGGAATTTGGTAACACATGCTGTTCCATCATGCTGTGTGTATAGCATCACTCTGGAGCTGCTGGAGCAATGGGAACAGCTCCATGAATCTGCCCTTCCCTGCGTGGATCAGCCACAGTGCTGTGCAAAGCCGTGCCCATCCACTGCACACTTTCCTATTTTGTTACAGAATTCCTTGCCTCAAACAGCCTGCAGCAAATCCTGGGTTTATTTGTCTTTCTCAATTATCATAGACCACTGCATGCAATAATCCCTTTACACATTCTTTTAATTAGGTCATAAAATATGTCCAGTTCCTTGCTGGTATATTTACCTAATTAAGAAATAGATAACTGCTAGTATTTATCATTAATTACTATCTCCCCGATACAAGGCAAGCATTTGTGTTCCATGACGTGCCATCAATAACTAGATGCAGAGCCAAGTTCACCTCCTGCAATTACTGAAGGTGCAGCTCACCTAAAACATGCCTCACTCTAGGCACCCACATTAAATACATGTGTGTTAAATCACACAGTGGGGGTGTGGGGCAGGCTCCTCAGCACATGTTTAGATTGCCAGAGTGCTCCAGGAAAACACCATCCAGTGCACGGCGCTCCCTGTTGCTGTGGCCATGTACAGCCATGCTCCTTTCCACTTCCCTCTGCACCTGCAGGGAGCTCTCCTATTTCTCAGAGCCCAGTTAGACTAAAGTTAGATAGAGATGTTTTCTTCAGAACAATGTCAGCCAGGAGTATTTCTGAGCAGCGAAAGCCCTGGGGTAGACACAGTCACACTGAGCAAACCCAGCTTATTTCATTCAGGGAAGCGGCATAAGCAGTTCTGACACGAGCACTCCTTTACTGGTAAAAGTTGCACCCCAACCAGGAGCATTTTTTGCAGAGCAGGCTGTCTTTTTGGTGAATGGCTGAAAGGCTGGGATTCAGTGAATTCTGTCTGCTGCTTTGATTATCAATTTTCCCAGTAAAGACCAGGTAGTGACAGAGGACATGATAAGAGCACTGATTTATTGCTCCCCTCTACAGCTCTCCCAATATATATCACAGCAAGCCTTTGCTAAAAGGACTAGCTCAGAGGACTAAATGAACCCAGTGTTACTAAGTTAGGGCTTTGTCTACACACAACAGTTCAATTTCTTTAATTATATCGTAAACTGTATTGATAAAAATGTTCCTTTGCTGCTATAATATACTCTCAAATATTTAATATGCTCAGCTGGTCTGAGGCACCTTCACAGTGGTAGAACTAAAAACATACTGAATGAAAAATTATATCATTGCTTTGTATAAGTGGTTCACAATAAATTAAGGTCTTGCAGAGCAAGTTTAAGAGCTAAAACAAACAGGGAAAATAAATTCTTGTGTAGAAGAGAGTGCAAGTAGATAGAAATTAATTTTTGTTGTCCAAGATGGAATGACAGGTAGGGGACCAACTACTACAACACAGAGAAAATAACCTCGTTTTTCCTTCCTAAACAATGGAGCATCATGTGCAAAGAATTCTCTTGGAAAGACAAACCCACGAAAGCACTGGAAAGTTTTCCTCTTGGTCTTTGGAAAGGGAAGAAACCATCCTGCTTTTTGAGCTCAGATTGAAGTCAGCAGTAGTCAGAGCTGTCTGAAACTCTGCTTCTTCCCAGTGCCAGACAAGAAGGGAAAAGAGGACTGGCAGGGTAAACTGTGGCTTCTGGAAGTGGCAAGATAATGCAGGAAAAGATGGAACATGTAACATAACTCTGTTCTCTCACTGTAATTTAGCCAAACAGACTATGAGAACTTTGCTTTGACAACCCAGTCAAATGCCAGATGATGATAATGAATTTGTAATCCAGCCATGCAAAATCTTTTAATTCTTTTTTTCAAATTTTTAATTAAAGTACTTTATTTTAAGAACATGATTTATCAACACTTTTCAGAAAGTCAAAACTGCAGGGCAAACAGGCTGTCAGGAAACATAAAGTTGTATGTGCCAACCTGGACACAGTCCTATTGTCACTGGAAAAAAGAAAATCCCAATTTCCCTCCAAGGCAAAGTATTTGGTATACATGGATTCAGGGGAACAAGAAATAGAACCAAACTCCAACACTTCTGCCTTAATTATGACATTTGCTATACCAGAAATCAAAATAAAATTAAAATAGAAATAGTGTTTGGTATCAAGGCTGTTTACCAAAATCTTAATCACAGAAAACAGGGGCTCTAAAGAGGAGGAATTTAGTTGATTCAAGTGTCCTGATTTGTACTGGATGAGGACGTAGAGGTATATAAACACAGTAGATACTCCCTAATATGAGAAAGAGAGTACCTAACTCAGCCTAAACAACGTTGTGACTTAGAGATTCTTTCTGCCTGTGCTTTTGGACGAATTGAGTGTAGTGTATGTACACCCAGCATGCAGAGACTGAGCTCCCTGATGATGGGAGCCACTGTGCAGCCAGACCTGAGGAAGCAGAAGGACCCATTAAAAGCACTTCCATCCTGTTTATTGTCCAAAGAATTGAAAAATGCCGATATTCTGTTTTTCAGAGTGTTTCGTTCATTGTAACAGATTAAAACACTCCTACTACTGACTAGCTTAACATCCTTTGACTTTCCAGCTGCACAGTGGTCCAGTTTTAAAAAGAATATTTTAGATTCTGTTGGTTAGTGTCTCCAAGGTATCTGCTACTTTCTTCTCTCTTTCACTCCCTCCTTCCCCCATCTCCCTTTTGCAACCTTTCCCTGATGCTCCTGAGTGCAAAACTGAGTCCTTAGACCTTGGAGCTACATCTTCAAAGAGCAGGAGAGGGGAGAGGAAGAGCACAGAAGAGAAGCATGAGAATTACACCCCACTCATCTGTTCCAGCTCATTTTCAGAGCTTTTCCTTGCCTGTTTCCTGCATGTTGTAAAAACATTCTCAGGCATCAAACCTTTATCTCCTGATACAGAATTTAATCATCTGAATTTAGCTATGAATTCTACTCCTAAATAGCAGGTGATCCAGCCGAGGTCTTTTTATTTTTGGCACTTCTGGCATGTCTCTGATGGGACTGGTTATGCCACACTTGCTCTATAGACAAAATACTCACAGGGTTTTCTGCTCTCAAGTTTATCTCCCAGCCACTGCTGTGCATTCCACCACTCACACTGAATTTAATTCTATTCCACTTTGAGCTAAGACTCTAAGTTTTAGTGCCCCATCAGTGCTTACTATCAGTGAAATAAAAATCTTCAAGAAGAGTGGTCACACCAGGCAGAATTACACAGAGGAAAGCCTTCAGAGAGCATTCCTCTGTCCAAATGTCCAAGAACTGGGGTCCATGCCCCTACCTGTCAAATAAGCAATAGCTCAGGCCTGTTTGTAGTCAGGAAAGAAATCTCTGATAAAAGCAACCTGAGGTTTTGTAACGCTCAGTGTGGCTGGTACATGAAATGCTGCTCCCCCTTCCCATTCATCTCCAAATCAGTGTTACATGGCTCTCAACACAGGTGTCAGAAGCAAAGTGGATTTTGAAGTGATCCTTTGGCTGAGAGCCAAAACCCCCTAAGTGCTATTCTTAGAAATGCATTATGGCAATCTGGGCTTTTAGGCAAATCACGAATCCCAACCACATCACTCTTCTTATTTGCAAAACTGGGAAATAAAAGGCACTTCCAGATTTTTGCAGAGTTCTTTGAAATCCATGCCTTGAGAGGTTTGTAAGAGCATTTGATAGTAATGATTACTACTGTTAGTTAACTCGTAGGAAAACTGAGAACTGCCACTAGTTAATATTTAAAAGGCAGCATGAATTGTGTTTATCTCCAGGGCATGAGTTAAAGGGTGTCTTTGACCTCCTGTCAGCACTTGTTATGGAGGAGAATATTTCAAATAATATGTGGCAGATAATAGTTGTGTCTTGGCCATTTTCCAGTATAAACACTTGCATTTCACTTCTTTCACATTCAGTTAATTATGCTATTCTTCAGTGCATTCTTCATATTATTGTAGGATGGTTTTGAAAAATACAATTGCTGTTCTTG
The DNA here is from genome assembly GCF_000691975.1 of Corvus brachyrhynchos. Taxonomy (NCBI): domain Eukaryota; kingdom Metazoa; phylum Chordata; class Aves; order Passeriformes; family Corvidae; genus Corvus; species Corvus brachyrhynchos. The sequence continues at coordinate 1,351,965 of NW_008238440.1, forward strand.
ATATCTCCTATTTACATTTGATAGTGGTGTAGGGTCAAAATCTCTTGGTGCCCATGCATCTCCAGGAATATGCAGATGAAAAGCAGTGGAGTTTCCTGGTTGTAATCAAAGTCATGATTTTTTAAGTTGAAATTGAATTCTATGGTCTTACAAACAAGCATAAAAGGGGGAAGGGAGCACAGACTGGAAGAGTGACCAAAATCACCTTCTGAAGGGCAGGAGACGGCAGAGTGCCTTGAGATTTATGACCACAGTTCTACATCCAGGGTACAGCCTCCTGTGAGTACCCCAGGAAGGGGATGGGTGCTCATTCTGGGGCCTCTCCTTTCACAGAATAGAATTGTTAAGGTTAGGAAAGATCTCCAAGATAATCAAGTCCAACAATCGACCCAACACCACCTCCATGTTCCCCACTAAACCATGTCCTCAAGTGCCACATCTACTTATGGTTTTGGAAACATGGTGGTCCATCAGCTCCCTCCACAGCTTGTTCCAAATCTAGACAACCCTTCCATGAAGAATGTTTCCTAATATCCAATCTAAACCTTCCTTGGTACAACTTGTGGTCATTTCCTCTTCACCTGCCACTTGAGAGCAGAGCCCGACCCCCCCCGGCTGCCCCCTCCTGTCAGGGACTGCTGCAGAGCCACAAGGTCCCCCCTGAGCCTCCTTTGCTCCAGCCTGAGCCCCTTTCCCAGCTCCCTCAGCCTCTCCTGGGGCTCCAGCCCCTTCCCAGCTCCATTCCCTGCCCTGGACATGCTCCAGCCCCTCAGGGTCTCTCTGGCCATGAGGGCCCAGAACTGGACATGGCCCTCGAGGTCCCTCAGCAGTGCCAGCACAGGGGACGGGCACTGCCCTGGTCCTGCTGCCACCCCAGGGCTGGGACAGCTCAGGTGCCATTGGCCTCTTGCCCACCTGGGCACCCCTGGGCTCGTGTCCAGCCCCTGTCCCAGCACCCCAGGGCCTTTCCCACTGGGCACTTTCCAGCCCCTCTGCCCCAGCCCATATTTAAGCACTGGCCCAGTCTCACTACAACCTCAGAATCAGCTTTATTAGAGTGACCTGAACAGTTTAGCTCACATTGTCAGGGAGAACAGGCAGTACTTGTGAGCATAACGTTACAGAATGACTCTCCTTAAAAAAAACAAACTATTGTCTGATAGTCTGTGAAAACTCTGACTTTAGCAATAATAGCACATGCTGTCTTTGAAAGGGAATGTTCAGAGAGAAGCAGGGTTTACAGGCTCGTTTCCCCTCTGCAGTGGGGAGGGTGCAGTGGAAGCAATATGAGCTGCACAGAGATTTGTTTTATCACCCAGGAAGCCATCAAGAAACTCTTCTAGAAGAGGAGACCATATGTGAACCACGACAGTGTGATGTATGAGTCACATTGCTGAAATCAGCTCTTGGATTCCACAGTGCCATTTGAAGGGACAAAACCATTATTTTCTTTAGCCATTCAAGCAAGGGAAACACACTAACTCAATTGCCAGCACAGCTACCAGAAGGAAATTGTGTATTCCTTTTAGTATTCAAGACATTGCTCTATTGCCTTATTCATGGGAAATTCAGCATCTCTTTTGAAAACAGCAAAACAATGACTTAGCCTCCATTTTAATTTGGAAGGAGTCCAAATTAAGCTATTATGAGAGATAAATGATATAATGAGAGCTGCATGCAATTTACTGTAAAAAAATGAACGAGCAGAATGACCTCTCAAATGTTTGCATTTTTCTTTTTTGAACTTACTGAAATTTTAATGTTCTAGGTAGTGAAGTCAAGTTTCATATTCAGCTTTCCTGTTAATGTCAACATGCACATGACAGGTTCCAACTAAGCAGAAAAATAGGACATTAGGATGCCAACCTAGTGTTCCATTATTATCAAGAATAAATGAACTCAAGTTACACAGAGATTCTCTATTAACTGTTTCCAGAATACACATCTATGTACAGTTCTGTCTCACAGGAATGTCTCTGTCTGGCAAATATTAGGTGCTCTAGCAGTGAAAAAAAGAGTCTGAGAGCGCTTGCTTTTTCAGAATAATAATTGTGGTACTAAAATTGTGAACAAAAATATATTCGACATAGGGGTGCAAACATGGGATCCTGGACCTACAATCCCAAACCTTTGGAGCAGTAAAGTCCTCAAACTCCCAGCAAAGGTCATCCTCAGTTTTGCAGCTTCAGGGTTTTAATCCCAAGTAAGCCAATCAGATTCATACTAAGTGAGGAACATATTATGTTAATGAACATAATTATGCTAATGAACATTCCTTCAAGGAATCTTCGTTCTTGATTCATTGCTCAGATAGTATCATCTGAGACCAATGGAAATGTTGTGAAAGACTCAGTTAACTCCTCTGAGACAGTCCCAGGCCTCAACAAACTGGCTTTCAATACCACCTTTCCTGTGGTTTCCCACACTTGCACCTGTCTGTGGTCATTATTTCATTGGGACTTCTCTGCCATTTTCAGATTCCTAATTTTCTTTTTGACACGGATTTCAGCCTTGACTGGAAAAAAAGAAATAAACCACAAGAACCCACCAAAGAAACAGAAAACGAAAATAAACCAGCTACCCACAGAAGAGCCCTGTAATCATGTTTTATTTCAGAAGCCCTCTGCATTTCTTTGCAAGAACCAATATCTTGATTCAGTGACGGTGGCATTGGTTCTGCAGACTGTCCCAGAGGAATCATCTCCCAAACAAGAAGGGGAAAGCACTGAAACATCAGGAAAGCTGCCAGAGTCTGCCTGCACAAGGCTGGGGTGGTGTGGCTATCCTGGGACTAGCCTCGGACTGGCACTATCCTGACCAGTGGATGCCAGATTCCATAGCAAAAGGATTACTTGCTACAGATGTTTTCTATCAGACAGCTCCTGCCTTACATTCCTGATCCAAGATCTAACGTGATTACATCCATTCCTAAGCTTCTGCCTACCCCCTGGTGCATTACTGCACACCCAGTATCATGCACAAGTGTTTTAAGTCCACATGCATTTAAATATTATTCCATCCACCTGCTGGTATTAATACCAAAATTTACATAAAACAGCATCTCTCCAGTAAATTCAGGGCCACATCACTTCAGCTTGGCAGCTGTGGCAGTACTGAGTTTAAAAAGATACACCTAAGAGGGAGTTTTCTCCTGAAGAAATACAGGAATATGTCCTTTGATGGTTCTGGATTCTCCACAATCAATCTCTGCTGTAAGGTTTGGCTTCTTTACGCTCTGTAATCAGCACTGCCCCACCAGTGGGTTTTTAATACGCTTTATTAGCTTAATATGCCTGAACATTTGTGTAGGAAGGCTGAGAGTGTCAGCCCAGGCTCAGCTGCAGTGAGAGCAGAGCTCTGCAGCCCTGGCCCCCCATGGTTTAGGGGTGCACACAAGGTATCTGACTGAGCATGGGAATCACAGAATCACAGGGTGATTAGATTGGAAAAGACCTCCAAGACCAATAAGTCCCACCTTCCACTGAACACCATCACAAAGTGACAAGTCTACTCATTTTATGAACACCTCCAGGGATGGTGACTATACCACTTTCCTAAGCAGCCTATTCCAATGGTTAACCACTCTTTGAATGAAGAGCATTTTCCTAATATCCAGCCTAAACTTCCCCTGGCACAGCTTGAGGCCATTTTCCCTTTTTCCTATGTCTAGTAGCCTGGGAGAAGAGTCTGACTCCCACCTGACTCCACCCTCTTTCAGAGAGTTGTAGAGAACAAAAAGGTCCCTCCTGAGCCTCCTTTTGTCCACGCTAAACAACCCCAGCTCCTTCAGCTGCTCCTCACGGGACTCATATTCTAGAAGTTACAGGTCTCGTCACTCTCTGTGTCATTGCTTCACTCCATCAAAACTGAGACATGGCACACGTGGAGCTCTCTGCAGTGACCTGTGAGATCCCTCAGAGGACACAGCACTGACGGGTTTATGATGATTGACAACTGCCAGTGATTATGAAAATTGGTAGTACAGCACATATTACTCATGCCTGCAGAGCAGGGCATGGAGGAATCATTTTCCTTTTTAGTATTCCTAAAGGTTTACTGTTCTTAGCTTTGTTCAAAGAAACTGAGGGCCCTGGGAAAGTGATGTAGTTGTATAAACAGGGCAGACATCATGTCAAGCTGTTTTAAAAATGTCACTCTCTTAGTTGCCGCAAGGTTCTGACTTAATATGTAAGAGAAAACAAATGAGTCTGAAAATCTGTTTAGCAGTTTAGAAAATGGGATCTGGGATTGCTTTAAACAAGGTCATAAAGACCTCTCAACCTTTCCCTTTTTTTTTTTTTTTTTTGCAAATATATTGACTGGCTTGGTGGTGCACTGCAGACAAATATCTACATGCTGCACATAATGAAACCGTGTTGTTACTTCATCTGGACAAACTCCCAGTGCAACTGCAACCAAAGTAAAACATCTCTGAGCCTGAGAAGAAGTGTCAAAACAAGAAATAGAACAGCACAGACCTGAGATGTTTTCCATTTGCAGACCTTCATATAGGTGTCTTTTTTCATACCCTTAGCCATATATTGCAAAGCATAATTTGATGATAGACGTGAAACTGTGTATTAGTTTTTATTTTGACAAATTCATTAAACATCACATAGCTTGAAAAATGAACCAGGAGGCACTAAGCCAGCCTGGGAAGATTGTACTTCATAAACTGAATTGCTCACATGGGCAACATTTTGGTGGAAGTTATAGATTTTCTAGCATATCCCTGATAGATAGCACTAATATAACTTCAATAAAAACTCTGGATATGTCAATATAAAATTTTTTCTAGCATAGAAAGATGTAAGATACTTCAGTTAATAAATTGGAAGACTCCCTATTCCTCACGGAACGCTAACTCACACATGGATTAGAGCACGTATTGAAGCCATCCAAGGTGCAGCAGGCAGCTCTAGGTATGTGGCTTATAAAAATTGCACTAAATTAAGTTATCAATGTACTATAGGCAATAATTGGAATTTGAGATCTAGAACAAGCATTTCTGTGCAATATTAACGTTCTTTTATTTTTAACCCTTAGATAACACATGGTTTTTCAAAACTGACAGAAGAATGAAAAAGATAAACTGTCTCTGCTGCATACAATTGATGCTCTTTCTCTTTGTTCCCAATATACAACTTTTCACTTACTTCCCTAAGATTTACTGGCTCTTTTTTAATTTCCTACTGCTTCCAAATTGATATGAGGTATGAGGAGTTTCTTGTTTTGGAAGAAAAACAGACAAAGGGCTCAGAGGGCTGCCAGAGCATGAGGTAAAGGTGTATGTTTATACACTTAGAGGTGCACATGTGCATGAAAACAAACATAAACATACAGCATTAGTTTGTGTCAAAGCTTAAGTTCTACATCAATTTCTGCATCTTCCAAACCATGACCTACCCCAACAGGATGCACAAAAACGGACTGGAAAGAGCTGCCTGGTTGTTTTTGCACATTCAAACACCAGTGATTTTAAATAGAAAGAAGACAAGGAAATTCACAACTGTTTGAATAATGACAGTTCTGAAAAATGAAATGCAAGACACTTTAAAGGCCCAAAACTCTGTGTCCTGGGTTGCAGTGTATTCTATTACCATCCTCATGAACTGTTGAGGTGGGGCAGTGTTTCCTTGCCTCCTCCCCCCAGACCATCTTTCTGTTAATTGCCCATCATTGTCCTGCCGCCTGACTCAGAGATAACTCCCTCCGGACCATCTTCTGTTAATGAGCCTAATCAACACTTGGCCTCATGACTCATTACCCCATTGTGAGATGCTCCACCCAGAGGGAGGAACCAAGCATCCCATCGTGGATATAATCTGAGACTCTGAACACCAGAGACAACCCTTTCCACTGGATTTCCAGAGGTCAGGAGCTACACAGCCACTGCTGGACTTTCTGAGGAAGAGCAAACCCTTTTTTTCTACAGGATCACCGCTTCAGAGGACTGCAGCCACCATTCTACCAGACTGCTACCACCACCCTGCCTAACAGGGACTCAGGTTGTATCTTGACTCTGTCAGTTTGAACCAGTGTTTTCTTTTAGTTTTTCCTTTTCTTTAATTTCCCTATTAAATTGTTATTCTGACTTGGTGCCTCCCACTGGTTTGTTTTCAAACTAGTACACACTGTAATGGACGTGACTGAGAGAAAGCCGTGTTCATTGTCAGCTTTCTTACTCTTTAACTGCAGATTCCTGTATTCAAATGATAGCACCAGCACAGGGTATTTGTTTATCTATCGCAGGTACCTTTTTGTACTTCTACCTGGTATTTGCCTCTATTCCTGCACAGTTACATGATGACATAACATGAAACATTTTTTCATTTGAGCTAAAACTAGAGGAAAACACATTTAAACTCTTCAGCTGAAGAAACCAACAAATTTTCAGTGATCTGAGACTGCTGTTCTGTGTTCAGTGCAGGTAGATGCTCCACATTCATACGAGAGTCAACAAGACAATAAATTTGGACGCAGGCTAAATTGAATTTTCAGTCATGTCAATATAATAATAATCTCTTCACTCTCAAAACCTACCTGCCTTGACTCTCAAAAACCTTAATTTGGGAAAACTATTTATTCTTTCAGTTAGGACAATGGATGACTTTCATCTTTCTGAAAAATATATCCACATAGTGCCCCTCCTTTTACTCTCTAAGATGAAAAAATGCAGAGATGTAAGAACTTTTGGGTTTGTTGATGGCCAAGTACAAAAGAAGGGGAAGAGGGGGTTATATACACAATATGATTGAACAGAAGATTTTTCATTCCACAATATGGAAGATTTTCTCTTCTGTGAACAAGTGCAATGATTTTCATAATTAATTCATTGGAATATAGGGCACAAATTCCCTTATGTTTTTTTTTCTTGCAACAAATATGTGATTAATCTAATATCCATGCTGCATATTCTTTCCAAAATGATGATTTCACTTCCGAAAAGTGATGAACTCAGCAGCCAAAAATCAGCAGATGATACTGTCACTACAACTTCTTTCCAGAGAAATATTTGTGGTTAGAGTAGTATTCCCACATTGGGGACCAAATCCAGAATTTAAACTGAATTACTGAAGCATCTATAGACATTTTGGCCCTAAGAAGATTAGACTGGAAGAAATGCCGTCCTGTACAGAAGTACTAATTGCAGCCCAAGTTAATAGGGCAGAGTTCTCACCACAAGCTGGAAAAGCAAAACTGTTTTAATCCTAAAATCTTTAACCCAATAAAGCATGTTTTTACATGCTCTGTATGTTTCTTGTTTGTTTTCAAGAAAAGATGCCATTTGGATGCTAAAGCCTTTCTGAAGGTGAAGTACTCATCAAAATGAGGGTGCTACAGTAAGGAATGTTTAGAAGGAGATTCTGGTAGAAAAGCTGCTAAACACACTCAGCAGTTTGTCCCCCTGACCGGAGAAGAAAGCCAGATCCCTCTTTTCTTACCTCAGTCCTCTCTCTAACAGGAAAGCCTCTGACTGAGGGTCCACCCTCATTGTTTGCCAGCCATAATGCACTGGAATACTGCATCAGATCAGTAGAGGTTAATAAAATTTGAACTGCTTAGAGATTTGACCAGGCAGAGAAGAACTCTTCAAGTCACTGAATCTCCTTTCATTGCTGTTACACTCTGGCAGATCATCCCCCACTAGTCAGAGGAAGCAATTTTGGCAGGTGAACAAACTGCAGGGTTGACCTGAACCTTGTCCAAAACAGATGAGAAAATATGACATATTGCTCAAATGTCTGAAAGGTTTTCAAGGCTGGTGGAGAGGAAATATCAGTGGAAATGGGGAGATTGAAGGCTGGGCAGAGGGTAGGTCCAAGAGATCAAAAAAAATGCTAAGAGCAGGACTCAGTGTACAGACATACTGGAAATGGCATTCTGTAAGAACAGCAACTTAAAAGGAGATCTATGTTTTATATTAAAAATACGTGTGTGTGTATATGACACAGATGTACCTCATGTGCCCGGTGATGACAGGAGACTCAGACACTCCTGCCTGTGAGCATTTCCAAGGTGGCAAAGTTGAATCTCACACAACAGGCACGGGTTTCTGGGGTACCCCTTACTAGGCTAAAACTTTGCCTCTTGTAACGTGAGGGAAGCTGGCACCAACTTAACATTTAATTTCAAATTGATTGAAGAACTGTCCAGTTCAGACTTTAAGAGCAGTGCTCTGAAATTAAATTTATTGGCCTGACTAGCAAAGGCATAATATGGTCGAATATACTCCCCAGCTTTAAAACTTATACAAATTATTTTGGACATTGCAACAGTTAAAAATTTATGCAGACATAGAAAAGGAATAATGTTGCTGAATGTTTAATGCTATTCATTTCCCAGCACTGCCTAAGAGTAAACAGGAGTGACACGTTCCTTTCTGATGTGAGGAAGATCTCTCAGTTCTGGGGCTCCTCTCCCAGCCCTTCTCATCAGCCTGAGTGTGGCTGCCCGCTGGCATATGGTGCACTTGGGTGGGAAGGTGCTTGTGCAAAACAAGAATAAAGTGGGGGTTTATGCAACGAGTTTCCTTTAGCAGAAGTGGAAGCTGTATTGTACTAGACAGATAATGATTTCTAAACACAGTAATTGCCTTAAAGCTTTCCTTCTTGATTTCTTTCTTATTGTATCTCCTATTCTCATCACAATAAAAATTATCTAAGAACAAAGCATAAAAAAAGAGAGATTTAAGTTTTCATCTAACAGAAATGCATTTTTTGGGGCTGTGTGAATATCATCCTTGGATTGCTTTACCGCTGTATCTTTACTTACACAGTAAGTTGGTTTTAGATTTGATATTAGGATGAAATTGTTCCCGGTGAGGGGAGGGAGGCCCTGGCACAGGGTGCCCAGAGCAGCTGGGGCTGCCCCTGGATCCCTGGCAGTGTCCAAGGCCAGGCTGGACATTGGGGCTTGGAGCAGCCTGGGACAGTGGAAGGTGTCCCCGCCCATGGCAGGGGGCGGGATGGACTTTAAGGTCCATTCCAACCCATGCTATTCTATGATTGTTATTCAATTTTCAAATCTAGTGCAAAATAGACCTTAAACTTAAACCACATTATTATATATTTTAGATTTATAGAAAAACAAAGCTGAATAGATGAATAGGGCCTCTGCTGCTGTGTTTTAAAGTTTACTCAGGCATTCTTCAAAATGATGGTCAGCATGTTGGTTCTGACTAAATGGAGCTGAAAATCAGATTTTCTCAATATACCACATCAGTATACGCATCTGATCAGTGTTAATTAGTCCTATATTTTCCAATTTGTAATCTGTGTATGTTTTATAGGGATGTAAGTAGCAACACATTAACATATATAATGTCTCTTTGGAAAGGTTCTGCTGAGCAAGTGACCAATAAATTGTTGTTAATGTAAACATTAATCAAATTGAATACCAGTATGGAAAGAGTATCCAATTTAGAGGGAAAACCACCTTTGTACTTTGTATCTTGCTGTTGAACTGCAGCTAAATAAGACCATGATATTTTCCAAAATTCAGTGGCAAAAATATATACTTGGTTTAGCATATTTTATGCCACCTTGAAGAGCTAATCACTTCACCATTGATATTAATGCACACCAGTCCGTCTGCAATCCTGAATTAAATGTCCATCCATTGACTGAAGGAATTTTAAAAAAGGGAGGAAAAATTTGCAGGGATTAGTATGAAATTATTTAATCTGAGAAAGAAGAGGTCAGCATATAATGCCAGAAAATGATGAATACTTCACATAAGTGTAATGGCCTATATTTGGCTTAAACAAGCTGTTGTATGAACATAAATGTTCATTATTGTGAACAAATGAGACTGCAGTTAGAGCATGGAAATGGAAATAAAGATATAGCATACAGCCTGTTTTCATGAACAGAGAAAGCATTTCAATTAGAGTGCTTCTGTGCACTTTAATAACAATTTTTTTGTTTCCCACCATTAAAAATTTCTCTTATTCTTCTAGGACTTGACTTTCCTCAAAAAAATCCCAGCTATTGAAAGAAGTGAGGTTAACCAGAGTTTTTTATGACCTTCCCAAGGTATGATTGTGCAGATATAGAAACTGAACATTTCCTCAGAATAAGTTTAAGTTTGGTCAAGAAGAGAAAGCACTGGTGAGCAATTCCCAGAGGGGCCAGTTGGAACACAGGGATTTCTCAGATCACAAATACAAATAAAACCTAAAATAAGAGAAAGTATTAAGTCAAATAAGGCTGAAGGAGTGAGATGACTTAAAACTTAGTTATTGATGAGCCTTACACATATTCCTTTCTTTAACAGTGTTGAGGGGTATATACAGAAACGTGCTCATTCCAAAACATCCTCCTCCCAAAAGTAACAGGAACAGAAATACCTTTGGGCTTCCATGGGATAATTAGGACACAGACCCCAAAGGGGAAGCAATGATGCTGAGGAAAGCTGGGGGACTGCGATGAGGTGCCAAAGAGACAGGAAGCTGAGGGACAGAGTGAGGGAAGGCAGGAGGGATTTCCAGCCGAGGCTGCCGAGTCTGACAACCATTGAGCCCCACTCCCATCAGCAGGAGCTGCACAGCCACAACACCTCAGAGCAGCCTGGAGAACCAGGCTGAGAGGGGAGAAAAGAGACTGTGTGTGAATTTATGCAAACCTTAAACTGGAAGCAAAGCAGCAGAGGTCTTAAAACAAAGGGAGATAACTTGTCAGAGCCTGGAAGTCCCAGTCTGCCAGGCCTAAACAGTCACCAAGAGAAACATAAAATGGGATATCTGGGGTTTGGCTGCTTTTTCTGTTCTTGTTTGCTTTCTGGATACTGAGCACCACGGGGAGACTGGAGAGTGAGGACTGTTTTATGGTGTTACCTTTCTTTTCTTTTTCAAAAGGGCCATTGCTCAAGCAGATCCTGCACCAGAGAAAACACACAAAGTTTTTGCTGGAACATGCAAAGGTAGGTGGAATTTTTCTCACTGCTAAGGAGTGAAGGAAATACTTTATGGGAGAGGTGAATGTCAAAAAAGGATGTCTGCCTTTTGTAAGAAAAGTGGTGGCTCATTTCTTGACTGAGATTCTAAGTAGGCTGATCTCCTGATCAAAACAGCCATTTGTTTTCTATACTACTTCTCACTATTTCCTTTTAGACTTCTCTGAATAATTTATTTTGACTGATATTGGTTTAATTGCAGTTATAACCACCACAGGAAAACTAAAACACAATGACCTTTTAAATTAGCATTATTTACTGAAAAGAAAGAGGAAACATTATTTCTCTCTGCAGCAAAGCCAGTGAAAGCTCAGGAGGTTTTGGTATTGCTTTTAGTGCAATTGCAAAGATTTCATGAGAAGGGGACTATAATTACCATCAACTACAGTTTTGACCTTAAGAAATACCACAAAGGACAATTAGGTTCAGTTCTGAAGGGTTTTATCTTTAACTTTCATGCTGAATAAAACCATTTTCTTTCCATACTCCAAACTTCATTATGTGCCAAACATGAACATGGCATTTTTGGCTGCAGTGAAGTACCAGAATGTTCTGGCTGCTTTAGCATGTGCATAGTCACTTACAGATCACACAACCTTCATAAGTTTTCTTCTGCTGTGTCCCTTCTAATGGGTCTTTAAAGATATTTATAGTATCATCCTTTACTTTTACAAAGTGCTTACACCTATTGCGGATGAATAAACCTTCCAGAGGTAATCAGAACAGTCATCTCTGTGGAGATTTGGTTGTTTTCATTAATACACATTCTACTTGCTGCCAGACATTAAAGTAATGGAGCTCTGATGAGGTAAAATTAGGCCTGAGCAAAGTAAAATTAAGCCTTAGCAGCAAATGTCAGTAAAAGAGCTAAACACTGAATCAGTATTGTGGTATTTGACAATATTTTGTAAGTGAGACAGAGGAATCACTTCTCTAGGCCTGTTACAGCAAGGATCAGATGGGCCTAGTTCAAATATCAGAAACACCCCCCCCCAAAAAAATATTGGTTTGGAAGTCCTTTGGGGTTTGTTTTTTGTTTGCCTTTTTTTTTTTTTTAAATCCTTTTCCCAGTATATATTTTCCCTCAAAATCTTCCTCTCTGTCAATGAAAACAGAACATTTCTTTTGAAAGATTTATATTCCCTCTTTCCATATT
>NW_008238440.1:1364135-1393723 GCF_000691975.1 Corvus brachyrhynchos
TCTGAGACTGTTATTGTCTAGGAAAAAAAACCCCGAAGATGGTTATTTTCCAAACAAAACCAGAGCTATTTTCATTGCACTGTGAATGAAGTCCTTGACCTACAGAACTTTCTTCATGTCTCTGAAAATCTTCAACTTTCTTTATGCTCAAAATACACAATTTTCCTTTAGTTGCCTTCAGAATCTGCCACAAGGCAAATCTTTATAATTCCTTGTGTCCTGACCCTTGTCCCATTTAGAAATTTTAGTAGGTACAGAAATGTGGAATCTGCCAAAAAATTGAAAGCAAGAACCTGAAACCTTGATCGAAAGAATTTCTCAATGGATATCACAAAAAATTTGGGTTTTTTGGAAGGTAAAGCAGTATTTTATTAGCCAAAAATCAAAGCATTACATACCTAATTATCTTCTGCAGGAATGAGATTTAAGTGTCTAAATATTTCTGCAGACCCAGGCCTTAGACAAAGATTAATGACCACATAATGTGAATGGAGGTGTATTTTTTCCCTTGTTACCCCCTATTCTCTCCCTCCCCTATTCCCTCCACTGTTTTTACAAATCCTTTGCTAGTAAACAAACTGTTCAATTTTCTAATTCCTTGACTTCAATGTGCTACAAGTCAGCCTAAGCATTAGTTTTACAGCTGTAGAGGATGGGCTGACAGAACCAGCTCTTGCTGAGGACTCAATGCCTCTGCCACACAAACTTAGGGGGATTTATTCTGGAGTAACCTCAAGCAGGCTCTTTGGGTTGAGAAGAGATCAGGTGGTTTAAGCTGAACTGATTGGAATCCAGTTCAATCCTTCTGAGGTGACAAAGCTGTTTATTTGTCATGTTCCAGACTGGAGGGCCAGGCAGAACGTGGATGGGAGGGATGCTACAGCCTAGGACACCTATAAAAGTAAAGGTTAAAAAAAACTCTACAGCAAGACCTCTGGAAATTTAAATTCCTGCTTATGAAAACCATGTTTAAATTTTTTAGAGCAACCACAATGACATTTAACCCTTTAGAGATAAGGAAAGTTGTCTGAAACAGAAATGTAATAAGTTTTGGGGGCTTTTTCACCTCAGTATGTGGCACATGCTCAGGTGAAGCTGAAACTGAATTCCCAGCTAGAACTCTGCTGCAGATTGCAGAGCCACCTAAATCAGAGTGAGAATGCAACCAGGAACTGAGAATATCACTACAAACTCCTTTAAAATACAAAATAATTTCACATGTTCTCCAGATCTGTTTTGTAACTGTAGAGAGAGTTGAAGACTGCACAAGGATATTTCAGGTGTTGTTCACTCTCTTCTGTATCCACATTTTTAGTTCTTGCAACTTTTTTTATTCTTTTGCTGTGTTTATTAAAAAGCTGCTTGGTGTAGGACATCTTCTTGGCCTATAATCTTCCCTATATTTTTCTTTACATTGTGGCATTTGCATTTTTTCATTATTTTGTGCTATGAGTAACCTGTGTAATTCATTCCATGAAAAGGTGGTTTTTTTCTCTAAAGAAATTAGACCTACTTTTTGGATCATTAAGTAGTGCATAATCTTCAAATGGGACATTAAAAACTGTAATCAGTGACATCACCATGACAACCGATTAAGAAATGTCTAGAGAAGCCTCTGAAAATGTAATTTTTTAATATAATACGTTTAAATGAGTTCATCAGAACAAAGCACCCTAAGTAGATTTATTGTGCACTGAATATCTAGAAATAATTTGGCTATATAGCTGACACTAAAAATCTTCTCAATGTGACTTCAATAGATGGGGAAGGGGCATTAAAATTCTCCCAGTGATGTAAATAGTGAGGGGAGGAAGCATCAGAAGGAAAGGAAATGTTTTCTTGCACCAACAGACAAACCTTCACTTCTTTTATAAGTTTTTTTTGTCTTGCTACATCATGAGTTATTGGTTTTTGGTGCATTCTTCTTCCTATGTCATTTACAAAGTCTACTAATATGTAGGTGCATATTATACCAGAGAAGGGCCTCTAAAAATGAGGCATTGCTGAAATTCTTACCATGTTTTCAGCCTCTGGTTGTGATGATTTTTTGCCCATTGTCCTGCCTGCTCTAATGAATGAAATTCTAAGCAGCAGAAACCTTGTTATTGCACACAGCAACAGTAAAATATAAATAAATTATGCCATAAAATACCTGCCTGCAATATATGGTGTTACAAGGTTACATAAATTATATGCTCAGTCGTTGAGGAAAAGGCACTCATGAGAGCAAAACCCAAACAAAAATAATGCATTTAAATGTATTGCAAAAGCTTAAAAAGAGAAAAAACCCATACTTTTACAGATAATCTGTTTGAAGAGATCAGTTATACCTCACAAGACTGAACTACCCAGCACACTCACTGTAAAACCCCTGCCTCGTCCTCCAAATGGCTAAAATAATATCGGCATTTCTTCCAGTGTGTTCTGTTTTCCATCCTGTCCTTTCAAGTTATGACTTGTTCTTGTCTTTTATGGTTCTGTCTCCTGCTTCTGCCAGCTGGGTTTACGATGCCCTTTTCCAGATGAGATCCTGAGTTAGTTATGTCTGTTGCAAGCAAGAAATAAAACATTTCCAAAATCCTGTCTTGTGGTGAGCGGTGTGGTTGCCTGATTGAGGCAGGGGGGCATTTGCAGCTTTCCCCAGAACACACAGCTTTTCCTTACACTGACTTCACCTCTTCCTACTGGAGGGAGTTCGTGTTTGGGGCAGGATCTCCACTGCCCTAAACTGGCACTGTTCTGCCTACACAGTCTGGGGCTGTGATAGTTCACATCAGCTGCAAATCTGACTCATAAACCATGCTGTTTTCTCCTGAAAATTTTGACTCTAGGTGGTTTAGGGAGGAATTTCACCTGGGATAGATAAAAGAGTCTATTGGCTTTGGGGCGCTCACCCTCAAAGTGCTTTAAAGCAGTTGCAGGGAAAGGATTGAAGCTTCTACTGAAAATGAGGAATTTTGAATTGATTTCAGAACTAAGGCATTCCCAAATCACCAATACCTTCTGAAAACCCAGGCCATTATCCTTACAAAACACTGGCTCTCTATTAAACTCCTTGTTATTCTTTTCCTAATGAGACACTTTACCAGCCTGTCATCACCCGCTGTGATTAATTTTCTACTTGTAAAATTTTAGCTCTCTCTCTGCTGCTACTGCTAATGTGCTTTGTACCAAATAAAAATGAAGTTGATGTTTACAAATCCTGTCTGGGGGTTGCTTTAAAAAAGCTTTGCTTTGCCTTACATTAATGAGGCCAAGTGTACTGATTTTTGTTCTGAATTGTTCTGGATAATTAAACACTGTAACAAACTAGCACGGAAGGTGTGAACCTCATCATTGCTTAAAGAGCTTTAAAATATAGTATCTATGAAAAGATATGCTTTATTATTTCCTGCCTGTGCTTCACACACAAGTGTGTGTGTTTAGTCTGAGCAACATCAGTCATCCTGGGTATAAGCAGGAGAAAACATTTCTAAAAGGCAGGATCTAGGAGTCCTACAACTATCTTGGATAAAAACTGACATGAAAAAGCTGAAATGAAGGAGATGTTTCTAGTGGTACGTAGATCTTTGTTGATTTTTTTTTTTTTTTTTTTTCATTGCTAAGTAGATCTTCTGGTTGGTCTAGGATATTAAGAGACAACATGAATGACAAATAGTTCTGAATTACACTTTCACTGTTCCATAGTAATGTACTTGCAATTTAAGACTGGGTACCTGAGCATCCTCCTATATTAAAAGGAACTTCAGAAGTTATTCTGCCTCACAATTTATAAGGAATGAAGGAAGACAATATCTAATTCATCTAAAAAGCACAGTGGCAATATTCAGATTGCAGGCCTCTCAGGAACTAATGCATTTAAAGAGCTTTTATGCTGGAGACAGTTAGCTTTCTCCCTTTTTCATACTAAATAAATTAAATTAAATAGGATGAAGCCATCTGCTTTCTTTACATCTTCTAATCTTAAAATCTTCTAATGCCTTGCAAATCTCAAATATCCCAACTTCAGACAGCAGATGGGTCTTGCAAGAATGCAGATTTCTAATCATATTTTTTCTTCAGTTTACTCAGATACACATATTTACTAAAAGAATACACACAATTTTGTATTTTAGTGCTGTGATTGTATGTGTTTGTGTCTACTGTTTTCCCACTGGTGGGTGGCTCTCCATGGGAAATCAAGCTGAGCTCAGCAGAGTATTTCACAGGAGCTCATGAGCAGTGGGATCCCTCCTTTATTTGTTTCCTAAGATAAAGGCTGAAAATGTAGGGTGTGTCTGCATAGATGGGAACAAACAAACACGAGTTCTCTGCCAGCTCCCAGCTCTAAAAATTCAAATAATTGCCTCTGAAAATGTCCTGGGGGTTTGTTAGTCCTCAGACTAACTTGCAACACCCACCCAGTGCAGGTAAAGCTGTACAAGTGCAAGCTCCCGAGTTCCACTGTGCTTCCTTGGCCACTCATACCAAGCTTGAAAGTACTATTTTAGGGTTCCATCACTTGGAGAAATATGTGGAAAGCATTTGAAGGTGCATCTTTATGTTTCATACATTACAAACTACATCCAGATCTGAAATGAGGACAGAGAAGCATCATTATCAGCATAACCCGGTGCCTAGGATGCTACCCAGTGTCACTCACAGGCTCCTGAATTCATCTGCAGTTGTGCTGAGATCATCCACAGAACACAGGTCCTGGACTGGCCATATTCCATGGGAAGTCTGTTAAAAGAGCCCATGAACCACCACGAGAAGAGCCAGACATTCAAATGCCCATTGTTCAATTCTTTATCCTTATTTTTCTGTCACTGCATTTTCATTAAAATTATTTAACTTTACTTACTAGAAGCCTGCCACATTGTTATAATGAATTATCATGTGAATCCTCTACCAGTTGCCTTTAACATGTATTTAAAAAAAGAAGCCAAATGCTTCTGTGCCATTTTTTTATTTAACAAAACTAAAACTATTATTTATTACAAGGGCATACTTTAAGTAATTTGGTGTACAAAGACTGTTCCAAACCTATAACAAATAATCAAATGCTCTGAGGAAGCTCTGAACTCTGAGATTTTACCCCTTCTCATGCATTGAGAGCAACATATTTTGTGACTAAACAAGAGAGAGGAGCACGGCAATCAGAGTTCCCTCTTGTGCTCCCTGTGAACCACTGAATGTTCAGCTCTGGCTGTGACTCCCTGTGGGATTAGTCCATGCTTGTGGCTCTCTTTCTCCATTGTGCTGCCCAGACAGTGATGCAGTAAACAGCATCAATGTTTGAAAAGGGGGAACAGCAAATATCAGTAGCACTGTAACCTAAGATGACAATTTTGGACAAATGGATGACAAGTCTATGCAGTGCTTCTCTTAAGTTAAATTGTTGCAAGTGGCTCCACTGTGTAACACACGAGAGAGACATGTATAAATAATATTAAAATACATTATTACTGGATGTTATCCATTATTTCGTAGCACTTACACATTATCATGCTCTCACTGTCCTATTCAAGACTGCCCTAAATAACTAAGGGGGGGAAATGTGTGTTAATCATTCACTGATTACTAATATATTATTTTTAAGTGGCCGTAAGTCAAAAGTGTTTTTGCAACTGATCTACAAGTGAATTTTACAATGAAAATATGTTCCTTGGGGCACAGACATGATGAACTTAATGTAAATTCTATATATTTATATGTTTAACAAAATTTATATAGAGTTCATGGTTAGGAATGTGAGGAAACTTGTAAGAGTGAAAATCATATGTACTAAAACAAAGGGATACTGCCCTAAAAGGACCTATACAATGTATTGTGGTATTCATGTTAGAGGTACAGCTTTATTGTCCTCCCACAGTTGGGTTTCCTCCCATGTCCAAACAACAGACACCATTAAAGTCAACGGCAAAAAAGTTTCAAATTACTTAAGCCACATCTGATTGGGACATTTGATACATCTAAACCCATATTCGGGGTAAAAATATCTTCTGCCTTCTCGCCAAAGATATACACCGGAATAAAATATGTTAGCAAAGATGTAAATGTCAGGAACGTCAATAGGACTCAGGGATAGATTATATATGCTGTAATTTTCAAGATATCCAAAATGGTTTGGGACCATCTTTAATGACAGGAAAAATGCAGAGCTTATCCGAGGAATGACAGGGACATTGGCTCTCCTGTGATTTACCTGCAGGTTATGAGCTGAAAGTTGTATTTCTGCCACTGCAGAATCAAATCAGGAACCTGGTTAAGAGTTGCCCCATAGCCTCAATGTACTCCTGGTATGGAAAACCCTGCATGCACAGAATTGCACTCTTGTCTTCCTCTATGAAACAGATTGTCCATGTGGAATAATAAGATGCTGACACAAAATAAGTTTGGGTTTTTAGACTTGTAAATTTTGAAAAAGTTTTGTGTTTGCTGCAGCGATTTGGAAAGAGATGATGCAACCAGGCCCAGGGGACTGTCCTGCTCTGCTCTGGGGCAGCCTGGCCTCCAGTGCTGGGGCACCACGAGGTAAAAAAACCCAAAGCTGCTGCAGAGTGTCCAAAGGAGGGAGCCGGGGCTGCACAGGCTGGGATTGTTGGGGTGTCTGTGCAGGGACAGGAGATCCTGTGTCAATGAGCCTGTGGGTCTGTCCTGCTCAGGATATTCTATGTCCATGATGTTTTGAACTGGCACTAAATTACCATCAGCAGTACTTTTGTATTAACTACAGAACCAAATACTAAATCCTCCCCACACCCCCAATCACTTGCTCCCATGGAGAGCCTGCCTGGAGTTCCTATAGAGCTGCCTGCTAAAGCAGATGAAGCTCCAAATTTTCTCTGCAGCCACTTCAGACAAGGACGTTTGTGGTGCTGATTAAGAAGTTTCTTTCTATTGACCACACAAAGCCTTTCCATGGAAAAGTCTGTGTACACAGTAACACTTGTCTTAGATATGGAACTCCTGGGATGCTAGAAAAAATTAATTTTGTGGTTTAGACCAAATATGGGTTTCTTTTTTGCAGCTAAGTTTTCTACAATTCTTTCTTCATTTTCTTTTCTGTATGTTCAAAATGATCTCTAGACAAAAGCACCCTTTGGAGAGCAGCATCTGTTCACCATACTAGTTCAGTTAAATATTGCCTGATAAGTAATGAAGCTCATATGTTTTCTACAAATTTATCTTGAAGCAAACTTTGCTGCTACTTGCATTTGAATTTTCTAGCAGCATTTACAGTTTTTCTGCAGAAGAATTCTGAAACTAAAAAAAAGAAGACAGCAAATTATCTACACCAGGTTTCATTAGCCTGAAAGTCTTATTGAAAACAAAAATCTGAAAGATATTCCCTTTTTTAGTCTACTGATGGATAGCTAAATTAGGTGGCAATGCTACTTAGCATTTTGCATACCTGATAAAATACCAAAATATAAATTAGTTTTTTAAAGTCGCATCTTCACAGAACTTTGTTATCTCCAGTTTCTACTTGGGGAAACTGAGGCAGAAAGATGATTTTTCTGGAGGCTACTCCATTATATTTGAGGCCCTTTAGGCTTTTGCAACCCCTTTGGTGACATGAGCAGGGGAAGAAATGAGATTAAAGACAGGTACCTGCAGCTCATTTAACAGCATCAAGTACCTGCAGCAGCACCAGACTGTGCAGTTTTTTACATCCGCAACCTTTAAGCATTCTTATTCACGTGCCTCACAGATCCCAGAAACTGTTTCTTTCTGATAGAAAGCTCCTGAATGCAAGAAAGACCTCATACATGAAAAGGAACCTGTTAAAAAACATGAATAAGTTTCTCAAGTAAGTGGAGGGACAGTCTGGCTCAGGGGAAGGTGATTGAATTTCAGAAAGGTTTAAATCTAAGGCACCTTCTGAATCCACGCCAGATTCCCCGTGAGTGAAAGCCATTACTGTGGTATTTGTGCTGAGGTATGTGAGATGAATTTGGTGTCTCAATCCAGTGTGTTTGGAGCAGTCACTCGGATCACAAAGTCACTGTGACATCTCTCAGTAAGTGGCATTCTTATTGATGGAATCAACAGGATTTAATGGCCATGGAGACTGAACTATCTTTGCTCACACTCGAGGCATATAGATGAGGCAGGGTAGATGTTTGTGCTGTCACTGACTATACTATCACAGCCCCAAGATAAACAGAGGGATTTCAGCTTTCAAGCCTGTCAATCTGGCATTTTTCACAAGAAGGAAACACACTAAAATAAAGAAGGGAGCAGTGCAGCTCCAAACGACACTAACCCTGATGAGTGGCTGGGAAGGCCACTCTTAATATCATTCATATTTGTTAAAAATAAAAGGCACATGCCAAGTTTTTTGTGTCCTGATCCTCAGCCTGCTTTAACAGAACCACCTGTATGTGGAGAGGAAGAAAAGACAGTACAGGTGTAGGTTGTTAGCACTGCATTGAAATTATGCCCGACAGAAATGTAGAAACTCTCTGCATACAGCAGTTCAAAACCAAAACACAACATATTTCTGTATTTCAAACAGCTCAGGCACAACAAGAATCTAACCAGAGTAAGTGAGGACTAAAAACACTTCCACGGCATGATGGCTTCAGTAAAATTAGTCATTACAGATAGGAAACGTATTATTTTTTTATTTTCCCATGACAACAAGACTTCTAACTGTTGACAAGTTCATCAGGAAACTTGGTGAAGTTTATTCTGACATTTCACACTCCCTCCACTTTATAAAAAAAAAATCAACTGGCTGGCAACATTTTGTGGAAAACTGAAGAAAAGAAAAAGGAAAGCATTTTTATAGCAACAACTGCTGTGTGAATCTCAGAATTTGGAGACTCGTATTTTTCTATTGCATAAGAATCTGAAAGTGAGGGCTGTGCTTTGACAGGAGAAGAACTTAGGCAGCCTACTTTAATAATTGAGGTGGAAAGAGAAGATCATTCTTTCAGTGCCTGCTTCGCAGCAAGAGTATACTGAAGATTTTTCTCTGGAAACAAAGAGGAGATTAACCACTGGAAAAGAGGTTTTTTAAAAAAATTTGAAAGAAAATTTCCACTGTTCCAGCACTTGAACTGAGATACACAACAGGAATTTCATAGGAAGCTATGAGATGGGAGGGGAAAGAGCTACCAATCACTTCATCACTTCATTTTGTTCACAGCTCATTGGGACAGTCAGCCTCAAAATATATTTCTTTGCAATGCCAGTACAGCCACTGAAAACAACCATGCAGAAGTGTTGTAAGGGACTCTTTTCCTCCTATTAGTACTGGCTTAGTTAAACAAAAACACACCAGAAATACCACAGGAGAATATTTATCAAGATTGATACTACAACCCTCTTTTTTGTTGGATGGAGGCATCTTAAGACAGGAAGTTTCTTTACATAAGTGATAAAACACCATTGTAGCAGAGGCACTTGTTTACACATTGGCTTGTCTGTCTCACATTTTCAATGCTGAGCCTTGGATTTTTTTTGCTTTTCCTTGAACTTATTTTTGCATTTTCTTAAACTGCAACACTAATTTCAGACACTGATTCTAACTTATCTGCAGGAAATATTAAGTAATTATACAACAATCTTCTAAAATTTATTGAATTTTAATCAGATAGTTGATACAAGTAGCAAAATCTACTCCTCTTCTGCATTTCTGTTGGTTCTACAATAACCAGTATAATTTCTGAGTAAGGAAAGAGACATTTTGCCCTTATTAAGCAGGAATTATTAGCACACCTATGAGTCGCAGGATCAAATTCCACAGAGTTTTCATGGTGCTCTAAAAGATAAAAAGACATTAGTAGAAATCAATGGATACTACAGTGCCAAATGATGCACTTTTAAAAAGGTCATTTTACAGTAGGGAGTAAAACCTGGATTTGATTGTTTGGTTATCCTCTGATATATGTCCTCCTTCTGGAGCTCTTATCAGAGGAAAACAAACAGAAACAAGCTCACAGTCGTCACTGGCAGTAAGAAACTGCACAGGTCGAAAGTTCAGATTCAAGTTCAAGTCCACTCCCTAAAGTCAAAGAAAATCAAAATGTTCACTGCGACTGTGGTCCCCTTGTTTGATCCACACTAGAGAGGAAACTTTTCCCTTCAGTGGAGGTTACTGTATAAGGCACTATATATACATGTATATTTATATTTCCTTCCTTGCTGCTCACTAGTCATTGCTGAGGGCAGCCATTGGCACAATTCTGTGTTTTTAAATATTGCATTATACCAATTTATCTTCTCCCTAATAAACATCATCTCTCAGGTGCTCCTTCAATCCAGTAGAGACTTTGAAACTGGACTGACTGGTGCAACCTTGATAAATACCAGTAAAGAGACTTATAAATAATTCCATTCTTCAGTGACAAATTAGTCCTATCTGAAGCAACAATGCAAAACCCGTATTTCGGTTGGCTGCCTTCGTAAACTGCTATAGTAATTGCATGTAAGTAAATTAGGATTTCTGATGTAAACATTACTGAAATCTATACCGCACTTGTGCTGACAAAGTGCAGCAACAGAACACAATATCCACCTTTCCAGATTGCCAGCATCAAAAACCTGATAACAATATGTTTCCCTGCCTGGTTGCTCTCTAGAGATAAAATTAAGAAATTATTCTTGTAGCACTGCAGAGGGTAGGAAATATTTCTGTTTCATGAGGAATATCTTTACATTCTCACCTGAATAAAGTAAAGCAACCCAAAGCAGTATATAGACATGTACAGCATCTGTGAAAAGGTAGGATAGAGGTATATTTAAACAGGACACAAAAAATGAGAAGAACATTCCCATAAAATATTTTGCACTCACATAGAAAACTCTTCAACAGGATTATATTGAGAGAAAAAAAGGGGTAAAAGAAGAAGAAAAGCAGGCAGAGTAACCTGGGCTAAAAATCCAAAGCCCACATCCTTTAATTTACTATTATATGATATTTTCATAACTCTAGTTATTGTTTCAACTCTACAAATAAATACACAAGTTTGTGCCAAATCAAGAGAACTGGGCATTTAACATTCCAGAAACATCAACTGTGCCTTGGTAGTCTCTGACCCCTGTTTCCTCTTAAAGGGTCATGGGATTAAAGGCTTTTATCTCAAGTTTATTGGCTCTTTAGTTTAGCATTTTGCTTTATTGGATTATACTTGTATAAGTTTTCTACTCCAGCACTTATGAGGCTATTAGGTATGTGTTGCCAAGGAATGTAAGTCATTCAAGAAGAAAAGCCATGTCATTTGATTTTTTTTTTTTTTTGCTTAAGGTTAGAACACATTTTTGTTAAATCTATGCTCAATATACACAGAATATATTTCTTCAGTATTTATCTGTAACATTATTTTGTCTCTAGTTTTGTCTGAGCTGCCAAACTGGCTCAACAATATTCAAACACAATGCAAAAAAAAAAAACAAAAAACAAAAAACAAAACACTTTCTAGCACCTAATCTCACTGATACTCTTTAATTCAGTATTCTGTCCATATTTTCACTCACTATTTTTTGTGTTCACAGATATTCTCTGTCTGTAGCTCTACAAGCTCCCTTAAACTGTGTAAAGTGCACAGCAAACCCAGTGCTACACAAGGCCTGGGAGTGTTCTCTATTTTAGTGCACGTTATTGGTACATTCTGTAGTAGCTGGGAAACCTTAGGCAGTGAAATGTACCCATGCAGATTCAATGCTGAATTCTAAATTTAAGTCACCAAAACACTATAGGGTGCAGTTTCATGTCTATGCTTCCTGTGTGGGAACCACAAAGAATATTCTGTCTGAAAATATCCAACAGAGATTTGTATTGAATTGGACGAGATCCTTATGGGTACAAGCATTCCAGCTTTGTACTTCCTCGCCTTCATACTTCAGCCCATGGATGTGACCAATTAAGCACACAACAGGGCCCAATACTATCCCAATATAGTTATTCTTTTTTATGGAGAGCCCATTAAGCACACAGATCCTGGCACAGTCAGAGCCGACTGATATTAAATGAGTTTCTCAGGGACTCTGGGATTACAGATCAAGAACCTTCACACAAGTACCTGATTTGCCACAGACAGTGTTGGACCTGTGAGAAAAATCCGTTGCCAAGAATTTGATGGAAGCAAGGCAAACTGCAGGAGGGAAAGGGTGACACTGGGCTGGTTCATGGCTACCATGGCCATTGCTTCAGGTGCCTTCATTCCCAGACTGACCTTCACCTTCAAAACAAATCAGTTCCCTGAGTACTTAAAGGAACTCCAGTAATCCGCTGTCTGCAGCGTTATCCAGTAGTAATCATTACATCTTCCCCACAAAAAAAATTAGATATTACTTATATAGGGTGGTTTAAACTCACACTCATCCCATGTGCTTTTGATCTGACCACTCCCAACTGGACAGTTACACAGCCTGAGGAAAAATTGGTTCTTTCTCCCCATAAATAGGAAGGCTCTAACACTTTTCCTCACCACAGAAGAAGGATAACATCCATAGGTGATGGGATGCACATGGAATCATTATTTACTTGCTGAACACAGTGACACCAGCACCAGTGGAATCTATAACTCCCACTCAGGCACCACTTCTCAACGTCTCAAATCAGGAATCAAGGTTCAAATCAAGACAAAAAACACACCCCAAATGGGTGTGAAGTAATGTATAACCCCAGTGCTGAAGCCGGATTGAATTTATCCGCTTACTGACAGCAGTGCCATGCAAAGCCAACCCCAAAGATGTTTTCCAAGACTGTACATGTTGCCCTGAGTTTGGTGCTAAACACACATCCCAGTAAATACATCCAGTTTTGTTTGCCTGTTTTGATGTAACAAAACACTGAAAATTAGAAAATTGGGCTAAAGAAAAAAAAATTGCAAGCCTTTCATTTACATAAATTGGAAAATGATCTGAATTAAACAGACATGTTTTTTCTTTATAGTTGCTAGCATTCTGCATGGCTTAAAACTTTCTGCTTGAAGTGGTTTATCATAAATAGACATTTCTGAAGGTTCCCCAAGGCAGACAAGTGCACTTCTAGAGAATTAGACACAGCTTTGTTTGAAAGCAGCCTAAATTTCTTTAATTTCAATGAGAGAAAAATTGTCAAGTAACATGTAACATCAGCTTTGCCCTGATCATCTCTGATGGAGTCTGTCAGTAATATCCATTCTTAGTTCAAAGCAAACTAATTCTATTTTCCATTTTCTAAACCAGAATATCCATTTCAGTTTCACTGCTTGCAGAGGTGATAAAATAGGTAGCAAAGAAGCCAGGTAGACTCTGTTTATCCATAGGCAATCTCAGAGCAGAGCAAAATCCCACTGTCGGTGTCTCTGCAGACACTCCAGCACAAACACGAATCGCAGTCTCCAAGGTTAAATGTTAGCAGGTCTCCTCACCTACAATTCCATCTCCTCTGACCTGCTCATTCACTGCCCCTGGCAGAGTGCAAGGACTAGATTTCAAGCCTTTGTTTAATTAATTACTACTGCAAGAAATGGATTTAAAGTTTTTAAACTGATCATGAGGGTACTTGAAGGCAGCTCCCAGTGAAACTCCTGCTCTCACACCAGAATGTGATGGAGGAGCTGCACTGATATCAGTGAAGCACTCGAGAAATTCATCATTGTAACATAGGTCAGGCAGTGGTCCCTGGGCCCTGGAAGATGTTGACCTATTCAGAGAAAGGTCAGTTTGCTGCAGAAGACAGCTTATAAGTGGAAAAGAGCCCAACAGACCCTGATGCTGAAGGCTTTTGATATGACCAGAAGCATTTTGCACACACTTGAACTAACAGGAACACAGGTATATTCTGAAGTACATAAAAGCTGATTTTGTGCGAGATTTTACAACTTCAGACACATATATTTCAAAGAATTTAATTTCGCTTTCTCTTCATTACCCTTAAGCAATAACTTTATCAGTGCTTTAAAGCAGAAATTTCTGCTCCCCAATATCTGCATGTTCTTACCTCAGTCAGTGGTTTACAGAGTTTCAGTGAATTTTGCAAGTTTGATATGGGCTCTTAGCATTAACCTTGATTCTAAAAAAAGCCCCAAAATCCACAACATCCACCCAGAAAAAAATACTGTGAAGAGAAGCCAGGAAAACTGTAATGCTTATTGACTCCTCTGCACAAACCCCCATGTACCCAGAACTGTCCAAGGCCCCGAGCTCTGTTGCTCTCAGCCTTGCAGCAATTTCCTATGCAAAATAAGTCACTGACATTCTTTCTGCTTCAGATAAACCATTGTGAAATTTGGATATTTCTTCCACATTTTTATGAAGCTGAAATGAACAGGCTGACAGCATAACTCACACTATATTGATTCCATGCCAGTGCTCGTTAATGGAGAAGCCGATTCTCCCTGAATGTATGACCTACTGATATCCCAAGGCAGTTTTTGTCTCAAATACCTCCAAACACACTGAATTATTTAGAGTACAAAAATGCTACAAATGCTTGGTACATCTGCAACATCCATACCTAGGTGTGCAGGTATAAACACCCATCAACACCTTTGTGAACACACACACTGAAATTTGGCTGAATGCACCACCACCACCATGAGACTGCTTTAATAAAACCTCAGGTCCTTCAGCCTCTCACAAAACATCACCTGCAGGTTCCCTGGGGCAAAATAATTTAACCTGTAATTTGTTTAACTGTAATGGATTTATAGTGACAAACCTGGTCTTTGTCAATCTATTGCTCTAAAGTTGCAGTTTATTGACCCTTTTTGTGTCATTCACCACTGCTTTGGAAAGAGCATATGGTGATATAGAGTATTTGTCTGTGGATAAACATTCCATTTTTTTTGTAAAGTCTGAAACCCAAGTCTTCCTTAGATATTCAAACAAAGCTTTAAAAGCATCAGCCATGACATTTTGTATAAATATTTTCCAACTGCCCCATGGATTTTGGCACACACGTGTTCCAACATTAAGAAATGATAAGAGACTTAAGAACAGATATACTGGGAGAAGATATCTTCTTAAATTCTTTATTCAATCAGCTGTGAAGCAGTATAATATCTTAAAAGGACACATTTGGTAGCATGAAAGACAAGTGCAGTGAGGCTTGAGCTTGCTAAATTCATTGCATTCTTCAACCTCAGAGCTGCAAATAGATTATTTTTAACCTCTCCAGAGGACGGCAGGTATTCTGCAAGCAGCTGGCATTGTGAAGCAATTTAAATCTTCTCTATTTGTTAGCTGGTTTAGTGGCTGCTAAACTGGATGGGTTAAGTTTCTTACAGGCTTTTTGCTTTTTGATTTCACTCAGTAACTTCTAGGCTAATAGCTTGCATTGCCAAGCCTGACACAGACAATGAATCCGCTGCTCCAAATGGATCTGAAGACTCAGCTTTAGGAGAGCTGCGGACTTGACTTTTGAAGCAGAGCTTGCAGGGTAGGTTAAAATGTGTCTGTGGTAAAATACAGACATAGCTTTTGCTCTGCAAACTGCAGACATGCCAAACTACTTTGAAATTATTTGTGTGGTCTCTGGGAAATCACTGCAGTTATCTCTCAACTCCATCCCAGGCTGTTACAACACCAAAATGCCTTTTGCCTCTCTCTTGTGTTTTCTGGATCTCTTTGAAAAAAGAGGGCTGGAAGCATTATTCCTTCAGCCTCCCAGGTTTGTATTAATTGCATTTATGAAATGGATTTCATTAATTTGGAAAACTGCATTAACATGTCGAGCATTTCCATCTGGCAACACCTTACTTTTCAGAATTTACTGAAATTTGCTGAAGTCCTAAATTTCACCTGCATTTTTAATTGATTGTATACCACTTATCTTCCTTCGAAACTTGCATCTAGTACACAGACAGATGGGTGCACTGAAGCATGATATTAATCCAAAAGAAGTCCAAAAATATGCCATAGCACACAGGCATCTCGGACCATCCACAGAGCTGAGTGTGCTTTGCCAGTCTGGGCAGAGAGTTTGGAATCCCCTCGGTTCTGCACAGAAAACTACACACATTTTCATGCAGATAGAACACTTTACATGATATTTATCAACAAGGAAGCATCCTTCATCTAGCCTGCTAATGTGGCTGGTTCTGCCACTGGGGCTTCTGCTGCCTCCATATGCTCCTTTGCAACTGCCATGACAAACCCTCTGCTAGGAGGAGGCAGAAAGGGAGCACAGTCCCAAGCTTCACATGGGAAGAGGAACAAACAAACTTGTCACTGCACAAAGGATGGAAGGATTGGTCCAAAAGGTCACTGTCTGACACTGCCAACCAATCTTTGGCTCTGGTAATACAATGGGATTTCTAAAGACACATAGCCTGGGACAAAATCAGTGTTGTAATATGCTGTACACAGTATCTAAAAAAATATGTTACAAAGTCCTTGGCATTGCTTAGAGTGTGGTTCTCCCTGTAGTTTCTTTCTTCATTTTATCAGACAGGAATTACAAAGCATGTACTGAATGTACACATGTGCTTTAGGATCCACACACCTTTTAAACCAGTTCAATTGCACAGATTCACACACTCGTACAGACACATTTTTTTCCGTGCAGCTAATACAAATGGAACCTGATGAGCCAATCAGCATGGTATAAAAATACAATTATTAACACCGTCTAATGTGTGTATTAGCAGGAAGGTAAGGCTGTTTCTTTCCTTGTGGATGTCTCCAGATCAACCCCACCAGGCACAGATGAAAGAGAAATGCTGTTCCCTGTGAGAGCAGGTGTTCCTGATCAGCCAGATTTTCTAGGTGAGAAGAGAGAGTTCAGTTCTTTGCTTTAGTGAGACCTACCTTCCACAACTGTTCCCTGTGTCTGGCTTTGGTTTGAACCCATCTTTTCAAAGCATTTCTAAAGCCATGGATGTTTCAAGAGCCTTTTTTCTGATGACCATGGGGTAGTGCACAGGCAAACAACTGCCTTTTGCATTCTATCTATTTAGAAACATCTCTCTTGACCCTGGAATTTGGAGCCCACCTCCCTCTGCATAGTGGGAGAAGCAGGTTCTGTGCTTTGAATGTTTGTGTATGAAAAATTAATTATGAACATTAACTGTTGAAACCCACAGCATCATCTCTACTCATTCTCCTGGGCTCTGGAACCAGCTCAGGGAGCAAAATGTCTGTAGTGTGGGCAGGGACTGATGGCAGAACAGGGCTGTGCCAAACATAATCCAAAAACGTTATGTGTTTCTGTAACCAGATGGTTACCCAGCAGCTTAACACAGAAAGTGAAATCCTTTCTTATTATTGCTCACCACACAGGGACAGATAAAGATAACAGGCCTGGTAGTGCCATGCTGAAAACTCAGTATGAGCTCCTTCCCACACTGCACTTTTATGACTGTTTTCAAGTTCCTCTCTTCTCTTCAAAACAAAAGTGTTCTTAAAGTTTGATGTTCGAGCATCCTGTTTGTGTTTCAGTCTATTATTATACATGACCAAGGATTTTAAATGTGCATTTCTCTGACAGTATGAATTGTGATAGGTTTTAGCATTCACATCTTACAGTCTAGCTTCAAGCTCTTCTCACACTTGATTTGTATCTCATGTCTTAGTGGATAACAAAAAAGCACTTTTATATGAGCTATGAATTTTATGCAGATTCTTCTTTACACTGAACCCCATATTCAAAATCAAAATTGCATATAAACAGTACTTGCCAAGCAGTCAAATCAATACCCAAATAATAACTAAAACGTGTTATACTTTCAAGAATATAGGATAAATTAATATAAAGAGCATTACGAATCCTTTGAAGCACAACAAAAGGAGCCATGGTTAAAATTTTAACAAGTTAGAATCATTAACTAAACAAATCCTGACAGCCTAGCTTTGCACTTCCAGTCACACATGCTCAGAACAAAGGCTTGATATGTGAGGCAACTTTAATAGGTCCCTCTGCATATGACTAATTTTTCCTCAAACAGTCATTTTTTATTTCATATTTTACTCTGGATCCTGAAATGTCACATTTTATTAATCTGTGTCACTCGTGGATTGTTAAAAGTACAGACTAGCACTGGAGGAAGTGCATCTCATCATTACCACACGTATGCAGGATGACAAAGGAATGTGCTAAAATTTGGAGGAGTAACAATTATTAAAAGTAGAACAAGCAAGAAAAGAATATAACCTGTTTGCCTTTAAACCACATTCCAAACTGCACTTAGACTGTCCTGTTTTACATTTGCTTCCTCAGTAAAACACAAAATGGGGACAAACTCACTGACCCTTGCACCAGCTGTGGCAGAGCTGAATCCATCTCAACGAAGAACCAAAGATGATAAAACCAGGCATTTGTTTTTGTTCCTTTTAGGTCATGTTCCCTGTTTGAGTGAAAACATTTCCCTGTATTCACAGAATTAGCCAAAGGCAGAAACAATGCATTTGGAATAAACTGACTCTCCCCTCAGACAACACTGATTGAGGTGACCTCTAAGACTGAAAACACCAATGCAGAATTCAACACAACCGTGTTGTAACTTAATGAAAGTAAAGCACACGTTTGGGACAGGAAAGGGGCTGAGAGGGGTGTTAAGGTTTCTGAGCACAGAAATAATTCTAAAGTTCATTCACATGCAATAAAATTCCTGTAATGATGCATTTTAATGGCACATCCTTTCTCCTAATAACAAAGACCAATTGTAAATAAATTCTTTTAACAAAATCATGAAGGAGTGGAAAGAAGAAGCAGTAGAGAAAAAATATATAGAAATGTGAGGAATTGAATATACAAAAACTTAATTCAAAGTTGTGTAAAAGTCATTATCTCCAATTCCAAAACATTTGCCTGAAGAGCAGGCAGTACAAACACAGTTACACAGACTATCCCAAAGAGGAAATAAAACCAAAAAAAGCAACTGAAATAATTATCACAGCTCAGTTGTTTACCAGCCTGCTCCAACCAAACCAAAATATTAATACAAAGATAAAATAAACACAGTGCACTGGCAGAACCACTGGGTGATGGGAATGGGTACCTAAGGTTATAGAAAGATACTTAACAATTCACATTTGCTAGATGTAAATATATTTATATTTATATTATTTATATTTATATTTATTTAATACCACAAATTAGAATCTCAGTAATGATCTCAGTTAACTGCCCACATCTATACTGCAGCTTTCCTTATCTGTGCTTCACAGAATTCTCTCTTCCTAAATCCCAGCTTTACTTAGTGAATTTTGAGGCCCAGATTAAATCTGAGGAGTAGCTGGATTGAGAAAAACAGAAATCCTCTCACAGAATGCAAAGTTGCAGATGGACACTGAAAATGCCACAGAGAGTTTTCCTTGGAATTGATTTAAATTAGGAGTCTCTCCAACTTTCCAATGGTTTCCTAAGGAAGTGCTCTATGAATCGTGGCCCAAAATGTAGATGTTTAGAAGCTGAACATTTCAACTCAGTAATGTAGCAGAAAAATGATGTAATTTTACAGAAGATACTTTGCTATATATGGTGACACAGCTACCTGAGAGCATAAATGGCATTAGACCCTAACTCTACTGTATTTGCTTCCCTGATATTAATTTGGGCATCTGCCTGAGGAGAAAATACAACAGATGGATACAGACAGAGATGGAGAGCTACAAAAAAATAAGCAGACAGTGTTTGTCTTGGTACCACCACACCAGGATTAAACAATTTAGGCTTAAATGATGAACACATAATTTCACCAGCATGCCTATTTTGCTGGCCATCACATCAGGCAAAAAAGAGTGAGTCAGTGTCAGATCTGAAAACCTGTTCTCATCTTCCTCTGGAGAAGACTGAGAGGAAATAAGGGACACTTATATACCAGCCTAAGACTTGATTTTTTTTTTTTTTTCTGTCAAAAAACCTTGCTGCAGTACTTGAAGTGTACTCAGAGTAGTTTCCCACCTGGATTTGTGGGGTGGAGAGTCTAAGATTAAACTGAAGGTTATGTAAAACAGGAAAAGCCACAACTATTCCTGGCCTTGGCTGAATATTGGCAATTTGGCAATTTTTCAGCTACATCTGCATTCATGCCACACCCTGGAATACCCCAGTGCTTACCTGCAAGAGCTTCTGATCAGTGACATATTGTTTCAAACCTCCTTACAAGCAGCATTGTGAGAAAAACTGTTTCTCCCACACACACATACGGTTACATAGACAGGAATTAAGAAAATATCTTTCTTACCTTTCTCTGGCTCTCCACACAGCAAGTAAGATTTCCTAGAGAGGAGGAGCAAAGAAAATAATTAGATATCCCTAAATTAAAACACTCATTTCTGTCCTCACAGACTGGATGATAAACAAGAAGAGTCGTCCCTATATTCTGAAACATTTTTACTGACAAGTTCTGCACAAATCAAACAGTGCAATTATGCTTAAACAACCCTTATAAATGGTCCATTAACCCATCAATCTCATCTGGGAAGATGATTTCCCAGCCCCAAATCTGGCAAGCAGCATGATGCTGAGACTGTGAACAGAACATAAACACCAGGCCTCCCAGAAATGAGATATTACTACAAGTATAAAGGCTGTTAAACTGATCAACAGCAAATCCCTTGAGACCTATGACTTTTAAACTAGAACTGGAGTGATTTTAAGTTCAAGTTTTATTTGGAACTGGCAGACACTTCAGTCTGGCCCACTTCATGTTTATTCCTCTGCCAGGCCTGAAGATGGGAGAATGACATTTGAACCAGTCTCTACTGATTGCATAGTAATCTTCTATTTATTAGGATGTATATTTTTTTTTAATACAATTTTCTGTGAAAAGTTAGATTTTAAGTTAAAGTCCAATCTTCCTGCTTCCAGCTTTGAGCATCACTCTACTCCTTGCTTCTCATTTGATTTAGTCTCTTCTCTCATCACATTTCACTCATATCACCCCAAAAGCAATTTAACATAATCAAGTGTCCAGCTATCCCAAAGCCACATCCTCTGTTGCCTCCCCCTTATTCAACAAAATATATTCCCAAGATCATTTATTCACACTAATTGTCCCCTCCAGGTTCAACCTGAAGGCTCGGGAATTTGCATTCCCTCTCCAGAGCTACTATACAATTTGTTTGGAATCCTCTATTTCATCTATTTATCTAATTTCTTTTAGATTTCATTAAGCCAGCTATTGCTTTCACTCCTAAACAGCCAGGTTGCTTTGATCATAGCAAAATTTCCTCAGGGAAGCAATTCCTGCTTTCACTTACTGCTATATCTTGCCTTTAAAAACAAGAAGAAGATAGATTGAGGCTTAAGATAAATGATGGAGTGGCTCATATTTTATAAAAGACAGTTTACTTAACACTAATAGTGAAGAGGTGTTGACAATTTAGGCAACAATTTATAAGAGTGGAATGAAATCACTATGATTTATTCTAGTGCTGTTCTATGCCTATAATTCTGGAAGCTACAGGTAAGAAGTCTGTACCAGAGGAAAGGAAAATACAACCTGGATGTGTCAGCATTTCCAGGACTAAAATATTGCTTGCAGATCTCCTGTTACGTAGAGATAATAGTGCACTGCTGGCATTGAAAGAGTTCCGCAGACACTGCCAAACACACCTTCTACACAGGGCTCAGGGAGTCACCCCAACCTGAAATAATTCACTTTCTCAGGACTGCTTGAAACACCAGCTCTGGTTGGAGTTTAAGGAGTTCCATACTCCAGATTCTATATGTTTTAATCAAAGCCTAATTATTACCATTTTGCTCGGAATGAACCCCTCTCCTTCCACTGCTTGATGAAAAAAGGTTTTGAGTTGTACCAGATGACTGAGAGTGATTACATTTACACCAATTTCTTTATCCATTTTCTCACTGTAGGCATCTCTGTGCCATGCAGCTTCAAGAGGCAAACAGGAAAAAGCTTTGCAACCTCTCTGACAAAGAATATTTTTGGCAAACATACTGCAGTAACGTGAAGTATCAGGAAATCAAAGACTTCCTGAGCAGTTCAGCAAACATATCTAAAGAAATCCAAAGAAATGAGTACGAAACCTTTACAAGATGGGAAGACCCTTCTTTAAAAACCTGCAGTCTGAATAAAGTCACCTTTATACTGAAGGGCTTACACTGAATGCCCTTCCTGGTAAGCATAAAAAGCAGAATAAGAAATAAAAGGTGTTGAAGTTAAAAATAATTCTGTCTCATCTGTGATAATATTTCCATGCATAATTAATATTTGGGTATATAGCAGTTTGTTAAAAGGCTTAACTGCTTCATATGCACATTTAAGAAATGGAAGTGTTCCTTCATCACCCAGGGAGAGATGTAGTAGGAAAAATGTAAATCAAATGAGTACCTTGATATTAAGATTCTTCTAGGAAGATAAATCTAAATGTTTTTAAATTCATTTAATTATATGGAATACCTAAGCCATCACTAACTCCAGCATCTCTAAGATATATCCATAACCTCTTCAAAACCTCTCTGATTCTGACTTATATTAAGTGGAAAACCTGATCTGGTTTGGGTTAACTGGGACTAATTAGCACAAGTGTGTGGAGACACACCAAAACCACTGAGTGCTGGCACCTGATACCTTTTAATGCTTCCTATTCTAAACTTGAAAATGAGTCACCACTACCCATCGACAAGCTGTGGATCCTGACTATGTGCTGAGTGTCAACTACTCTTTTTCATTAAGTTACGACACAAAAAAGTGAACAAAAGTCTCCTGACCTTGGTCAATCCTGACTTCCCCCTCTATATCCAGCATATCCTCATTTTTACAAAGGGTTTCTTCTCAGAAACCCCTCCTCATTAAGAAATTTAATCATTTGTAAATTTTGGAGGCCCATTTTCACCTTTCATTCCCCAAGACTGTTACTTCCTGGGTGAGAGGAGACTTTTCCCAAAAAACTTAGCATCCTAAGACCTTAAAAAAAAGTTTGGTGTGTTGTTTTCTATTTATCTGCAGTATTCAAGGTTTTAGAAAGGCTAATTTTAGGAATGGGGAGCCAATCCAAGCTCATTCCCTCGAGAGCTGAGAGTGTCTACCTACAATGGACATAAAATCAGGAAGCAAATTTACATCAGTCACTCCACTTTGATGCAGTTGTTAGAATTTTTCCTGGAATTCCGCTACTGTTCTTAAACCTCCTGTCACAGATATATTTTAACTTTATGAGGGCCGAAATATTTTTTCATATGGGCTGAGACAGCTATTTGTTTCTACTTTTCAGTAAGTGAAACTGTATTTAAACTACAATATCTGAAAAAAAGCCTACCCATTTAACAGTGACTTGAACATTATAAAAGATTCAGGAAAACAAAATTATTAAACTAAGTAAAAACACTCTTCATTATTTTGAGCAATTACCAGGCAGTGATCGGAAAAAGCTCCCAGTTTTTTATCTATTAAAGAATGTTCCAACTAAATATACCCCAAAAAACCCTCATCAGTACATTCAGGGAGAAGATCTGCCACCTTCTCATTTAGCAAGAGCAAGGGCACAGCCCCAGCTCTCTCTAATTACCCGTCACTCAGCGAGCCCGTGCACATCCCAGCGTGTTCCTGTGTGACAGCAGTAAACACGGGCTGATGGAAGCTGCTAATTTAGAAATTAGGCACCAAATATAGAATCTTAATCTGCCACTCCAGCGAGTCCGACAGCAGAAGGGATCCATTAATCTGAAGTTTCCCAGAGCAGCCAATCTGGTCTCGACCAGGGGTGTGTGACAGGCAGGTTATGGATGAGGATCTCAATGCTCCACCATCCACCACGTAGTTCCAGTAATATTCTGCACTTTATTCTGCTTCAACTAGCTTGAGAAACAAAAATTTCCCTTCAATCTGATGCATTTAAGCTGAATATTTCTTCTTTTTTTGTGCAAATCTGTTTGCTGTCTGTCCCTTAAGTAGGTACTTTCATTACTAGTGATAGAAACAGCTTTGTATGGACTTCGTACAGCCCAAGCTCAGCAAGAGAAAGAGAAAACAAAAATTGTCCCTTCACTGCCAATGTTTAACACTGAAAGAGTGCTGTGGTTTTGGATTTCTGCAGTGCAATAATTTTGACAGGAGTGGGCTCCAGCCCATGGACAGGCCTGCGCAAAGAATCACCTTCCTGCTGTGGCAGAGCCTAACTGTAGTAATTCCAGACAGCAAATTCAGAGACTACCAGGAATGAGTGGTCCTAAAGCAGAGGTATTGGTTTAATTAAACATGTCTTTGTTTGGTGAGATGATGCTGTATTTCAGTAACAGTGAATTCTTATTCCAAGGTAAAATAAACATACATCCTCTTCGGGTAAAACTGAGAACACCCTCCTACAGCAAGCAATTCCTAACATTTAACTGTATCAATTTTATTTTATTTTAATTAATATGAAACTAACTAATGTCAAAGACACTGATCAATAAAAGTAACAAGTTCCTTTGCTGTTAGTTAACATACTGGCACATATAGTCCATGTATTAAAGAAATGTGCACATGTATGTGCGTGCATAATTGCTATATATAAAAAATGGAGGGTTAATATATAAATATCTTGAAGAATCTATATAACAGTGAAGGGTATTTCAAAGTGATGACTCCATTTTACTTCTTCCTGCTTTTCTGAGGAAGCATGAAGGAGCAATCTTCTTCCTCACCTGGGAATGAATAACTCTCCCCTTACTCACCTGCAGTTTCAATTGTTTCTCCTCTACAGCATGAAAACCTTGCACAGAAATAATTCTTTGTGATATCTGAGAGAGGCAGCTTCCTGAGACACAGAAAATTGATTCACAAGAAGATGCATTCATACCAGACCTGTAACAATATATTGTTTCTGCACACCCCGAGCCCCAAACCGTGGCTACTGCAGACACCCAAAGCAGGGGTGAACCCAATCAACACCATCCCATCCTCTCTGCCCCTCCAGCACAGCCACACAAGCTCATAAAAGTTAGAACAGGCTTAATTGCAACCCAACACCACACACAGTTTGCTTCTTTCAATCCCTTTGCAAGTTTAGCCTAAATTCAATATGTTTCCACTGTAGGCTATGTTTACTGAAATAAAGCTACATTCAACTATGGGCAACCTGTCTTTGAACATATGCTGTAGGCAGCAATCTAGCAGAGAAATGGGCGACAAGCTGTGAGACTAAACTTTTATCATCGGCTCCATAAATCAAGATGAAAGCTATAGACTTCCTCCTGTGGACCTCATACAGCCTTGAGAAAGAAAGTTAAAATATTTAGATTGAAAGAACAAAATAATATAAAGAGAAAAGAAAAACAACTCTAAGTGAAAATTAGTTGAAGCATTTGTCCAGTACTAAATAGAGGCCCAGTTTTCAAGAAAGCACATTTTTATATATATTTTTAAAGATATACCTGACATCAATTACTAATTAGTAAGATTAATGATGTCTGTGCCACTCAAAAGTGTTCTTTCTTCAGTCCCATTCATGTTGTTAACACAGAATTCCCACTAATCCAACTGTACAGCAAGTTGTACCAGCACAGGTTTAGTGCAGCAAGTAAGAGAGTCTGCTTGGTAATTATCATCTGTCAGCTAATTAAGCAATTTAGAGCATATCATATAGGCAAGCAATAACACCTGAAGCCCCCGAAATAATAAATCCATGTAGATTCCATTAAGTTTCCAACATATATAAAATTACTGTATGGGGTGATGCTTTTGCACTAATAATGAACACAAAAACACTGTCCTTTGTGATCTCTGGGAAGGATTTTAAATTCCTCAATATCTGGTTAAAAGAGACTTTGCGGTTCTGTAGAGACCCCACCTGCAGAGCTGCCCCAGCCCTGGGGCCAGCACAGGAAGGACCTGGAGCTGCTGCACAGAGCCCAGAGGAGGCAGCAGCATGAGCAGAGGGATGGAGCAGCTCTGCTGGGAGGAAAGGCTGCCAGAGCTGGCATTGTTCAGCCTGCAGAGGAGAAGCTTTGGGGTGAGCTCAGTGTGGCCTTGCAGGGCCTGAAGGAGCTGCAGGAAAGCTGGAGAGAGACAATTGCCAAGGGCTGCAGGGACAGGACACAGGGAATGGCTGCCCAGTGCCAGAGGGCAGGGCTGGATGGGATCTTGGGCAGGAATTGTTCCCTGGGAGGGTGGGCAGGCCCTGGCACAGGGTGCCCAGAGCAGCTGGGGCTGCCCCTGGATCCCTGGCAGTGTCCAAGGCCAGGCTGGCCATTGGGGCTTGGAGCAGCCTGGGACAGTGGAAGGTGTCCCTGCCCATGGCAGAGGTTTGGAATGGGATGATCTTTAGTGTCCCTTCCAACCCAAACCATTCTATGACTCTATACATTCTTTCCCACCGTTTAAGCTGTGCCACCTTCCTGCATGGCACTACTTCTTTCATATCAGAAGGATAAAAGACCTGACACCCTACACCTTAAAGCCTTACACCAAGCACTAGCATCACATCTAGAAGCCGCAAGTAAAGGTAAGGCTTCAACTTCAAAATAAATAAATACATAAATAAATAATTCATCCCTAGGACAGAGATGTCCTCTGAAATCCACAGAGCAAAGCTCACCTCTAATAACTCCTCTTGCCCTGCATGCTCCAGTCCCATTGATCTCGCCAGGGGATCCTCTCAAAGTGAGAGCTGCTTATTAGAGCTGAGCTTCGATGTGCACATCTAAGAGGGAAATGTTGTCCTTCAGATAGAACTATGATCAAGACATAAATTTAGACAAAAAGGAAACAGGAATATGTGAACCACTCCTGTATTTGCACAAGCAAAGTGGGTAGCAATACAGGCAATGTGAATGCCTTGAAATGACCTCAACATCTCTGCACAGGCAAAACTGAGCTCAGAAATGTGAGAAGCCATTCCTGTTGTACTAAAAGCAAATACCAAATTATGAAGTTCATTACTCCAAGCAGTAGAAAGAGAAATTACTACAGCAATTTTGCCCTTATTTTTTATCTGCTAGTTGTCATGTCCTCTTCTACTCTCTCTCTGCAGGAACCTTCATACTTACCACATTGTCTTGTAAAGGCATCAAATGAAAAAGAGCTGTAATATCTTTCTGACTTCCATTCCTGCCAACATGG
This sequence comes from Corvus brachyrhynchos, assembly GCF_000691975.1. Lineage (NCBI taxonomy): Eukaryota > Metazoa > Chordata > Aves > Passeriformes > Corvidae > Corvus > Corvus brachyrhynchos. The sequence continues at coordinate 1,391,066 of NW_008238440.1, forward strand.
CTCAGACAGAACACACATTTCAGAGAGTTCCTGTATATTTCTTCGAGTTTGAGCTTTCTCATTCAGATCTATTTAACATAACCATCTCAGATTAATAGTAAAGTGCTCAAGAGCTAAGTATCACAATATTAATATTTCTGCCTTTGCAGAGTATTATGTAAGATTTTTTCTCCTGATATAACACCTGATACAGCCAGGACATAACCAAACTATTCCTATTATATAAAAAGGCAAATTTTCCTTATTTCGTTTCATGACAAGATATCTTCCAAATTAAAATTAATATGCACGCACATTGCATCCTCTCTGACACAAATCTATGCAAGATGCTATTTAGGGTGTGCCTTTTTACCTACCTACAAATTCTTCTATCAGCAGATAAAAGAGATTTATTGTCATATTCCCATTTTATCTTCTAACATTTGCCTCATGGGAAAGCATAAAATAGACAGGTGACCCCCTGTTTGGAGGTTTGGTTCAGTGCGTAGTAATTCCCTGAGACAAATCCTACTTAAGAAGCAACATTCTTGTTTCTTTTTTTGCTAGATTTAAATATTTGACACCATGTTTAGAGCTACAGAAGGTCGATTTGCCTGTCAAAAATTTTAGGAAAGAAAGCAAGTGTTTCTAAAACTCACTCCAGATATTTGAGTTTAATTTAAAACCTTTGTATTAAAATAAAATAGACAGACATCTTGCTAACCCTGGTGTGCCAGGGCATGGTGTGTTACTGAGGTGAGGAATGCAGAGATTCCAGGTGCTGGGCATTTGTGGGATTAAGGATGTGCAGAACCAGAATATTTAACACTCCAGCACTCAGAGAATTTCAAACTTCAATCTTCAAACAGCTGGACTCTAAACACTGGGAATCCAGGAGAGGATGCTCTGTTCCCCAGCCCCTGTGCCACCCCACACCGTGCTGGTGCTGTCACATGGGTACCGTGACCATGGGAGCAGTTTCACAGGTTTGGAGATGAGTGACAGTGCCTGGGAGTGTTCCCCAGCACTCCTCAATTTGTCAATGCAGATGCAGCCCTCACCTCACCCCAGCGAAGGACTTTTTTGAGGAAACTTCATGGAAAACCAAAGGACACCAAGAATAAGTGCAGGAGTGAGGTCACAAAGCTCTAAGGATGTTCTGCTGTTCTTCCTTTCATCACCATGAGCCTGGTGCCATTGGCAGGTACAGCTCTATCCTATCTTTGCCAGCTGACAGTGGGAGAAAAAAAAAAAGATAGACCTTATCTCCTACTCATGTTCCCCAGCTGTCATCCAGCTGGAAAAACCCTGCCTTCTCAAAATAAATTCAGTAAAACACTGTTTTTGGCGGCCTTGATAAAATGCCTGTGCTTCTCCTCAAGCCGCTGCCTCTGGGAGATGGAAATGCAGGGCTCTGCTGGCCTTGTGCTCCCAGAACGGCTCCAGATCTATTGCTCCAGTGGAGGAATGAATCTGAAGAGAGGAGCAAGTTGTGGCCAGGGCCTGACTGGATGTCAGTGTCTCAGGGGAAAGGGGGGTGGTGTCACCTCAGAAACAGAGCAGTGAACACACACAGGGAAGTTCAAATGGTGCAGGCTAAACCAGCCCAAATCCTACAGCAGATGTGACATCTCTGGTTTTCAAAGCAGACCTCAGTAAATCTCTGAGAGGGCACTGAACATACAAACAGCAAATCTCCGCTAGAGCCACCCAGGAAAATGTAAATAGTAAATGATATAGTAAAATGTCATTGTGAAGCATTTTGGAGAAGTATTTTTAGCTTTTAGTGCTGGAAATCAAAAACTCCAGTCCTTTGTGTTCTCAGGAAGAGAACTAAAAGCAGGTTTAAATGCAGATAAAGCAAAGGTAACACCTGTTGTTACATCCTCAGTTACTTGAGAGAAGGTGATGCCTACATTAGAGACAAGGAAACATTGACTGTACAGGTCTTGTAATTGCTATGTGTGCACAAGAATTACACAGTCCAACTAGAATAGCAGGAGGGGAAAAACTGCTATTTTATTTCATAAAAACCTTAGTGTTTATTAAAATTATATCGATCTTTATTTTAATTATTTATTATTTCCCTCAAATTTTTATCTTCCTGGACTTACAATCTTACATTTCTCTAACCCATTTGAAATGGATGATTTATGAAACAAGGTGTCTCGGGTGGAGGAAAAGAAAGTAAAAGAAAACAATTTTGGACAGAACAAGAGGTACAAAAACTGAAAGCAGTAACAAGATTCATCTGAACCAAGTTCTCATATCCTCCACTCTGGTTTATGACTCCAGATGCTGCATTGACCACCCGGCCTCCTCATTCATCTGCTTTGGGCCTTAACAGGATATATCAACATTTTGCTTCTAATTCTATTAAAACTTGATGTTTGAATGCTTTCCAGCCTGGATGAGACACATCTTAAAGCTATATAATACATTTAACAAACCACATTACTTTGCTGAGGTTATGTTACTCTGGAGGATAATTAATTCTATACTATTATGACCTACAAAAAAAGCTGGAGAGGGCCTTATTAGGGTCTGGAGTGCCAGGACGAGGGGCCATGGCTTCCCAGTGCCAGAGGGCAGGGCTGGATGGGGTACTGGGCAGGAATTGCTCCCTGGGAGGGTGGGCAGGCCCTGGCACAGGGTGCCCAGAGCAGCTGGGGCTGCCCC
>NW_008238440.1:1393734-1395393 GCF_000691975.1 Corvus brachyrhynchos
GCGCCCTGCCATGGCAGGGGTGGCATTGGGTGATCTTTAAGGTCCCTTCCAACCCAACCCACTCTGTGCATCTGTGATGCTGATGACAGCAGGGGCCATACTGAGGTATTTTCATCAACTGCACATAACACCTTTTTCCTCTGCTATCTCCATCAACACCTGCACCATCCACTGGTGCTGATTCTCTCTACCCCACTCTTGGCTCTCTCACCCCACCTGAAATCACAGGTGGACATCACACATGAATTCTTTCAGGATAATTTCTACTCTAAAAGACATGGTTTTGGTTGTGACTGTAATTTTGAATAATTATAGTAATTCTTGTAAATTTTGATACATCAAGCCACTGGATACCAGGCTGTGCTTGGTCTGAATTTTATTCTGACTCCTGTCACAGCTTTTTTGAATTGTAACCTGTGTGATACATTAAGGGTATGGCTTAATCATGCCATGACCACTTCACCAGAGACCTGCATCACCTGGGTCTGTGAGGAAGGTATTAAAGTGGAGTGGGAGGTATTAAAACCTTCTTCCAACAGCTCTTTCTGCTCCCCCACAGCCTCTGCCCTCTTTCTTCTCAAGGACTCTGTCCCTAGCTCACCACTGCTGGGGACAGATCAGCCAGGCTTTCTGTGTCATCTGTCCTCTCCTGAGTCAACCCACAAATGGAGTTTAATTCTCTTGCTGTTTTGATAACATTTGAAACTTTACTTTGGCAGCCATTGAACCATGAAAGAAGCAGTCAGTGTGTTTATAAAATAATGGTATGCACAAAATCATCAAGACAAAGGCAGCCTCTCAGCTGAACATGGCACTGCGAGTGACAAATCTCTTTAAAAATTAAACTCTTTTCTCCACACAATCCACACAGAAAATTCAGATCAACAGTAAATGCTTTAGAGTCAAATGTAGAGACAACATGAATAATCCACTGTGCACTGCAAAAATGAAGTCAGGAGAGCAAATGAAAACAGTTCTTCGAATTACCACAAAGAGGAAAAGGTTTGGGTTTTTTTAGTAATGGGAAAGTAGGTATGTTAACCACACTCCCTAGGGATGGTAAGAACACACGAGTGATGCAGAAAGGACCCTCCTACTTGTTATAAAATTGAAGTGTAGATATAAAACTTCTTGAGAATCCAGGTAATGGGAACAACCATCACCCACCCCATCCTCCCAGTTTGCTATTCTCCTTCTCCTCTCCTGTCCTGTATTCAGGGCAATAAACAATACACTTAAAAATGCAAACACTTTGTTCACTCTGACTGGACACCTAAAATGTGCCAAAGAGCTTCCCAAGACAAATACATCCTTCCCCACGAGCTACCAAGCCCTGGGCTGTGGAAAATACTTTTTGAGTGCATTCTGTCCTGCTCTTCTCCTCAGGCACAAATAACTTCCCATGAAAGCACAGTGCAGTTATTACATCTTATCTCAGAAGAAAAGCCAACTTATCTACAGGCAATCCTGTGTGGGTTATTTCATTATATTCATATTTATGCATTTGAAAGCTCCATGCCGTGCATAGGTCGGGCTCAGCAAAGTCTTGGCTGCAGAGTAACAACAGCAGGACCCTCACTGGGACTCTAATTGCTGGCAGAACTCCTCGGCTCTCTTTCATATGTGCAATGTGGGGATATTTTCTTAGTTAAATGCTGC
>NW_008238440.1:1395411-1403031 GCF_000691975.1 Corvus brachyrhynchos
CTGCTGATGTTGCTGAGTGATAATGATCTGTGCATCTGGACTATTGATAGATATAAAAATTAATAGCACAGTTAAAGCTAGTTGGGAACTTTTATTTACTTTGACCTAAATTACCAGAACAACGGAAATTTCAATGTGACTAAGAAATTTAAAGGCAGTTTTTAAAATTACCTACAGTTAAATTTTCAAGCATCAAAAATCTATTGAAACGGACTGATAAGATTTAAAATAATACCAGACATACAGCTCACTTCTGATAAGAGCTTTTCCAATTATACCCACTATGGTGCTGTTACAAACATTTTCTCTTCCAGCATGACTGTCTCTCCCCTTGTATGGAGCAAATACTTGGATTTTTCTGAATTTATCTTAGTACTAAAACCAACAAAGAAAGCTACTGCACAGGTCATTATTTTTCTGCAATTAACTTTCTTTATTCACCCAGATAGCCACTAAATGAATAAACAACAGAAATTTAAAAAAACATTAATTTTGGTCCACTGTAGAAAATATGACAAGAGACAGTCTCTAAGACACACAATTTGGACATAAGATGAGACAGAAAAAAGTGGCATAAAGGTCGCTTTCACATTTGATTGTGCTTTTTATTATATTCTATATGCACCTAGAAAGTTTTCCCATCAGGATTCAACTCTGTCACTCCCAGCCATGCCCTTGCAACAGCCCCCAAGATAAACAGAGGCTTAGGAAGGACTGACATTATATTAGAGGACATACTAGATCATCACATGACTATTTATCTGCAAATCAATTGCAATAAACTCAATAAATGTAATTACAGGAAATCCTGCAATATCTATCTCCTCATAGCCCAGTATTATTTTGCAATCAAAAAAGTCCTGATAAAATCATGTTTGTACAAGTATAATCTTCTCTGACAAATGGTACAAATGGCACGAGCATAAAATCCTTGGGAGAAATGAATGCTGACCTGGAGAATTTAATGTTGGCAGAAGAAGGAGGTCCTTGCAGAAGGAGAATTTTATGAATCCCTGGTAAGCAAGTAACAGATAACAATCTGATTACTTCTGTTTCACATTTAGAGACTGCTGGAAAGCAGAAAGATAATGATTTTATTTGAAAACATCTCAATTTAAGTACAAATCAATGCAAACAGGAAAAAAATATTTAAGATGCACATAATCACATCACTTTATTAAGTGAAATGTGCCATTGGTTAAAAGTTTGATGGTATTATCTACCAAGATTGATATTATTACAACAGATTATTCTTTCCAGCGAGACTGCAGACAGAAAAGTGAGGCTGTAGAAGTATAATATTACATTTAATCAAATTTCTTAGAAATAATAGTTCCATTATATTAGCATTTGAACAGCTTTTCAGTGAACCAACTGGCAGTTGTGTCTTCATCTTTTATTTCTAACCAGCTAATAAATCTAGGGGTTGCCAAAGCCATGCCCAGATGTTGGTGTGCATTCTCATTCCTCGTCATCTGACTGCAGCAATCTGCACTCCACTTCATGCCTTCTGCACATAATGTCCAAAGGAAACAAAAGCAAATTTTTTAAAATTACCTTTCTCTTGTTGGTCCGTCAAGCTGCCACCCTGGCATTTTGTTTATTGACTGAGCATTTTGGTTTAGAGCCTCTCGTAGAAGAAATCACAGTGGGTGAATTAGAAATGAAAGCACAGGGGCCTGGTGGGATTTCTGAGGGGCAGAATGGGAATGGGGAAGGCATTGCTCCCAAAGTCCAGAACAAACAGTATAGGAAGTGAGCACAAGCAGTTTAAATCTAAAAAGAAATGTGTTATTAGGTGAAGAAAAAGTCAAGTTTAAGACTAATTTTTTGCATATTTTAGAGACAAATAGAGAAGTGAAGTTAAAATCATGCCAGAAATGGAACATGGGAAACAATAAACTAATACACCAGGAAAATAGGATAAAAAATAAAAGGTCTTAGGAACTTAGGAAGACTTTAGCAGTTCAAACCAAAGAATATTTATTCTGGGAAGAGTTAGGCAGAGCCTTAATTATGTGACTTTGAAGATGGGGGCTTATTTTTTTTGTTATTTGTTTGTTAAATTTGACCTTCTTTTTGTTGTTGGGTGGGTTTTCTGTATGGCTTTTGTGTGGCTTTCCCACCCCCTCACTTACTGGTTTTATTCATCTCTGTACTGGAAAAGACAGAAAATAAACATCCCAAATTCAGTTTCTATGTGTCACTCACAACTGAGCAGATCTCTGCTATACCCCCTAAAGTCATCCCTTTTCCAGGCTGAAAAATCCTGTTTGATTTAATGTCCCATATACAGAACGTGTCCCATATTTGATTATCCCTGGTGGGATTATTTCCTTTTTGGGAAAACTTAAATTCTTTGGACACAAAAAGATACAGACACTACTACACAAAATCCCTGGAATAACACTATATCTGACTATATCTGTCACCTGAATGTACCTTAAATGAGACCTGAGCTGTTTTAAGGCAGATGAGTTGGGTGTGGAGAGCAGTGAAGTCACAACAACCTGGACAGAACAAATGGAAATTTGCTCAGAGTGGCCCAGCCTGACTCCCTCCAAGTTTTCCAGAGCACAAAGAAGGCTCTCCAGCCCACCCAGAATGCCAAGCCACTACTATCAAACTGTGCAGGAGATAAATCCTGTCAGCTAAGCACAGAAATAAATGACATATCAGAACTGTTAAGCTCCACAGCTGTGAGAGTGGTGCTTTAAAAATGAAGCACATAAACCAAACTGGAGAGGTGTTTGATAATGATCCCACAGTCACAGTCCAAAAGGCTGCCTGCTCAACAGAACCTTCTGGGGACTTGCATAATGCTTTCCTCAGCTTTCAGGTCCCAGTTAGGCTCAGGATTACAGCTGCTCAGGCCAGGACATGTGGAGAAAGCAGAACAGCTTAAGAATCTTTATGTTAAAGCTGAAGGCTGCCAGCAATAGACAATTTTTAAAGTAAAAATTAACCTGAAATTTTAATTTTGGATTTAAGCATCTGAGCCCTGCTTGTTTCTGGTGAAAAGCCACCTATGCTGGTTTGTAATCATCGTTAGACATTGCTCTACTGGGCTGACCTGAGCATTCAAACCATGGGAATCTATTTGGAAGCATGATTGATGTCAGTCTTCTAAAGAGAGCCCTCATCCACATAGGAATTGAAAGAAAGCAAAATAAAAGCTTGATGGTGAGCTGCCTATTCAGCTCCCCACACTTCTTTTTTTCTCAAAAGGTCAAATAATTGAAAATTGCAATTTACCTGTCTTGGAAGAAAAAAAAAAAAAAAAACCAGAAGAAAGCAGGAGCTGTGATACAGACTTACTAATAGCACAGTTGAGACACATAGTTATGCTGTGCTTACCTCATCTGCATTGTTTTCATTTACTTAATTTCAATTAGATTGCAAATGATACAGGGATTAAGGTGTTTCTGCTGTGTGACCTATTCAATTTTGCAGTCAATTGATTCCTACTTATTTAGTAAGTGTTTGGACATTAGCTGCCATGGTTAGATTTGCACTTGGAGTCAACTCTCCAGCATGGCAAGATGCTCACAAGTTTTGTTCCTCAAGAACATGACGGAGGAAACAATAAGGTGCAGGAAAGGAACTGGATGAAGATCACCTATAACAGGATATGAGTCACCAGTGAAATAATTAGGCAAAAGCAAACACGATATATTTAGTTGGACATCTCAATAGAAGCACTTCATAAAACTCAGTCATCCTTCCACTCCATCAGGGTCTTAAGATAAAGATTCAGTTTCATTGTCTTTCAGCATCTTCCATAATGGTCTTTCCATAAGGATCAGTTTCAGCATCTTTCTTCAAAAATAGTGGTAGGAAAACACTCCTGAGGCAGAGTTTCAAAGAGAACAGGGAAAAGTGTTAACTGCTCAGGCAAAGGGGAGGAGAAAGGGAGACGGGTGGCCCAGAGTTGTTCAAGCTGGAGAAAGAAATTCCAGGGGAAAGGGAGATGGGAGGACATGACAACAGTCTTCAAATGTAGTATACACTGCAGTAGAATAGTGATTAGTTATGTCTCTGGTCAATACAGCAGCAAGAGGATTACACTGCAGCAAGGAAGATCTGGGTTAGACATCAAGAAAAATGTTCAAGTTGCTGAAGTACTGAAAAAGTTAGCTGAATCAGTTTAGTCTGTGTCAGTAGATCTTTAGCAGTTAGACATGCAACTGTCAGAAATGACAGAGAGTTCATCTTGGTTTTCACAAGGGACAGAAATAATGAATGGCCTTCTGAGTTTTTTTCTAATCAAACGAGAACCTACACAATACTACTCTCCTCTGCCATAAATTCCTGAAAACACTGAGGGAAATTTCTTTCATAGGCAAGGGATTTTAAGAAAGGGACCCAGCATGATTCTAACATTTTTAAAACTAGATATAGTGAAAAGAGTGTCCCTGCTGGCAAGCCAGGGATCTTGATTTGTTATTGGCAGAGATGTCACAAGTGAGTGGGACAACACTGGGACAGGTACAGTCAGTAAGCACTCCCCTTCTCTTTGCATCTTATCATGCTGAAAGAGCAAGTTTCTGCTGACTTTTCACTTCATCAATGATGAGAAGCTGATAATGGCATTAGCATAATTAATAAAGAAGTTAAGAGGGATTCTGGATATTCCAATGAAATGTTAGAGCATTCAGGGGGACACCAGTATCCAGAATGTGATGTGTATTTACAGATGTGTGAAGGGAGAAGGTGCTTCAAGATCTGCTGTCAGACTTTAGTGCTGTACAGAAGGAACATGACCAGAGGAAGTGCAGCCTTGCCCTCACTCAAGAGCAGTTACACCCGAGTCTCACTCAGAGAGCAAAATCAGCTTTACTTCAGCTCCTGGCATATTGTTCATAACATTGTAAGGAAAGAAAACCAGGTAGCCCATCCCCTTTTGTGCCTTTGCAGTTGCAGTTTTCAGCATGCAGGAAGTTTGATGACAACAGCTGCATTCCCTGTGTCCTCCCTGGCAGCAGTGGCCGCACAAAAGGGGCATTTGTCATGGACATACAGTCCCCAGAACGGCCAGGACACGGCGGGACAGGGGAGTACTGCTGGCACTACCTCAACCATTTCAAATGCAACACAGGTAGGAGCCGCCAGATCTTCTCCAGTAGTCTATTGCAAGTTTTTTTCTCCAAGTATAATTCTTTTCTGTTCCATGAGGACTTCAGTCCTTCCTTTACCCAGCCCAACTGTTCAACTCAGAACTATCATGGCATCCTTTGCCAAAAGCCATCAGGAAAACCCTCACTGGTGACTGCAAGAGGCATTTTTTAAGTCAACATTTCTGCTTGCTGAACATGTCTGATGCTAACTCAATTTGCATTGCTCTTGTTTAGCCTTGCTGTTTAGGGGGTTGTTCTAACCTGCTCTGTGGATTGAGGGGACATGTTTGTCACAAAGTATTCCAAGAAAAAATTGCTCCAAATTAGTATTCTGGGCCACAGCTTTAGTTGTATTTATTTTTTTGCTTACTGAGTTTGCAAAGCATAGAAATAGCAATGCCCCACTGTTTCCATCATGTTTACTTTCTTGTTATGTGTGTTTGCTCGGTTTTAGAGTTTTGCCTTTTGATTCTTGTTTTATTTTTAAGAGTCACGGCACAGTTTCTTAAAAGAAAAGCAATCAAATGGGCACAGATGGTGCTCTGCAGATTAACAGGTAGTGAAGAGTATGTTTGTGTAAAGGACATGTCTTCATGTGCCTCATCCTAAAAACCACTGCCGTCAATACGAATACGCTCAGCTTATCCATGGAAATCAGTGCTTGACAGGAAAGGGATCTGAAAGGGAGCAGCTGATTCCACTGTTCTTGTTAAGTGCCTTAAATGTGATCTAAAGGAATTATGAGCAATTTACTCATGAAATACCAGAATGCAGCAATAGTGCTGCTAACTGAGTATTTATGAAGAAAAACAAAGCAGAATGATTTAACAGGAAGGTCTTTGAGAAGAGCATTGAAGGGAAAAGCACAACTAAATCAAGAAGCTCCCATATAACAAACAGCAAAGAAAGAAAATAAAGCAGTGAAGAAATAAAAGTAAAAACATTCAAGAAATATATTCAAATATTCAAGTTGATACCCTTTTCTCCCCCAAGCCTTGTTCCATGACTAATATCCCCACCATCCTCCCAGCTAGCAAATCACTATTTGGATGCAGACCAAGAGGTGCAATGAGTCAAACAGAAACAGTCAGGAAGGAGAAAGAAAAATACTGAAAAATACAGTGGCTTTGCATAATGCATATCCACAGTCAGCAATGTGGTCATTGACTTCTAACGCAAAAGGTAAATATAAATAAATAAAGATCTAAAATAGTTTCTCTTACTCAAAGACGAGTTAAATATAAATACAACAAATATATTATGATTACTACTCTGACTCTGAGTACCAGAAATGATAGAGTAACTTCACTGAGTTTTCCCCATTATGAATAGAACTTGAAAATAGAAATGAACCACAAAACTCTGGATTCCCTGGACCTCTGCCCAAGAGCAGCAATGCTTCTTAGTGCCCAGTGATCCCGGGTCTTTGGATGGTGAGGCACATTATCCAGGCTGGATTCCCAGGCACTCCCACACCACCTCTCCACACAAGACATCCCTGAGGTGCTGTACGGGAGAAGAGGCACAGGGGTTGTGTGCCGAGACAAAACACACTTTTAGGGGTTACCCTGTAGAAAGCCCCCCTCTCTGAGTACACCCTGTTCTTACAAGAAGCCAGTCTCCTTTCCAGTGCAACTGGGGCTTACTGCAGTGTGAGAACTCAGGCTCAAGCCACCTCCAACCCTGTAAGCTTAAACTTGGGCAGAACCATTGAATCACTTAGGTTGAAGAAGGCCTCTAACAGGACTAAGTCCAACAATCAACCCAGCCCTGCTGCCATGCTCACCACCGCACCATGTCCTTGAGTATCCACTTGCTTTCTGAACACTGCCAGGGATGGTGACTCCAAACCTCCCTGGGAAGCCCCTGCCAAGGTGGCCCAGCCTGAGGCCGTTCCCTCTCCTCCTGTCCCTGTTCCCTGCGAGCAGAGCCCGACGCCCCCGGCTGCCCTCTCCTGTCAGGGACTTGTGCAGAGCCACAAGGGCCCCCCTGAGCCTCCTTTGCTCCAGCCTGAGCCCCTTTCCCAGCTCCCTCAGCCTCTCCTGGGGCTCCAGCCCCTTCCCAGCTCCGTTCCCTGCCCTGGACACGCTCCAGCCCCTCAGGGTCTCTCTGGCCATGAGGGGCTCAAAACTGATCCCAGGATTTGAGGTGCAGCCTCAGCAGTGCCAGCACAGGGGACGGGCACTGCCCTGGTCTTGCTTATTTAAGGTAAGAATGGAACAGTGAAAGAATCTAAACACTGGTAAGAATAGAAAACAGAAATGGAAACCAAGAGGAGATGAAAGCAGAAGTGTAGAAGTGGTTCGCACAGTGTGTGTCACTGTGGAGATGGGACACAGCACCTACACACAGGTCACCTCTTTGGAAACCAGGGCCAGGACAGGGACATGGACAGGGATACTAAACCCAGCTTTCTTTTCAGGAGCTGGGATACCAGCAACAGTATGAGTGAGAGATGGGCTCTAGCTGGAGCAGCTCTGCAGACACCTCTGAGCCTCCTGCC
>NW_008238440.1:1403088-1414086 GCF_000691975.1 Corvus brachyrhynchos
ATTCCTGCTCCTGATGGTCTTTGGAGGCTGTTTTTCCACTATGCACAGAGCAGACACGCTGCTGCTAGCAGGCTCTAACCTTTCACATGAAATCATTTTACTGGTTAAACATGAGTTTTCTGCGCCTTAACAAAATCAGTGCAGCTTGTGAGGAGGGCAGGGTGGTTCTTTGCCAGGTGGTCCCACAAAAGGATGAACCAGCCCTGGAAGAAAGCAAACAGTTAAACAGCCCCTGGAGAATCCCAAGCACTTCAAAAGGCAGGGACACTGGAGTCTGCATCAGGAATTCACCGTGAGCCATTCAGTCCTGAGCAATCCCAGCGAGACACTCCCACCCTGCAGTCGATGTGGATCTCTGGCTTCAAACGACACATGAATTTTACACAACGTGAGTCCTCCTAATTTCACACAACTTCCCACTAGTTTTATCAGCTTGGTTCACGTTCTGTACAGGTGCTTTTACTATTAATACTATCCTACCTGTCATTTTGTGTGATTTTGTTTGCCACATGATTTCTTATAATCCAAGTAAAAAAATGCAATAAAACATGACATCTTTTCACATTCTACTTTCATTTCATAATTTGTATTAATAAAACTCTACAAATATAACTCATTTTGCAGAGCACCAAGACTGTGGGTAGCCTCCTGTTAAAAAAACACCCCAAAAGCAGAGGAATGTTTCAAAGTATAAAGGAGACTGAACCAATTGAAAAAACTACATTAGCTATACGCAAAAAATAACAAGTAAAATGCTCAGATCTCACGATATATATCTAATATAAAACATCTAATGCATGAAAAAAAATCAACACATCATACTATTTTTCCCATATGAACATTTCATAACTAAAGTTGGTTTGATAAATATTAATATTCAATTTCCTTTCACTTACTAAAATGTCAAAAACCCACAAGATAGCAATTTTGTGTAAAGTGCAAGAACATAATATGCCCTCATACAAGTAAATCTGGAAATTATATTGAGTGAGGCTTCTTTAAACAAAATGATAAATTTAAAATATTGCAACTTCTGATTTATTTGTTATTTTTATACTGAAAGGATTAATAAATCTTCCAAAACTTAAAATGTGTAAGTATAATATCAGGTTAAAATATCAAATAAGTCATTTTAATAGAGATTATATATTCCCATCCTGTGAGTAAGAAAAGAATTTTTCTTTCCATGTAGTAGATCCATCCCTTTTACTTGGAAAATCCCTTGTTAAAAGGAAAATTTTCCAGCTGTGGATTCTGCCTCTCAGGTTTGTTTTTTAAAGCCCAGCTGCCAGGAACTCCAAATGATAGGTTTATGTGAAGACACAGCAGTTTCACTTGCATCAGGGGATCATTGTTTTTCACAACTCTCATGCTCACACACTGTTGAAAGGAAGCAGCAAGAAGCTGCTAATGTTATTTTCCAAAGTAAAGATCTGTGTGAATGCCAGTTGCTGACCCTTGGGGCCTCTCTCCTCCCCACCAGCACGTGTTGCTCCTCAGAGCCATTATTTGGCTTGAGAAGCTCCTAAGCCAGGGTGTGGATTTTTAAGCCACATAAATATTTCATGTTGTCCAGGAGAGACTGCAGAACACTCAGACAGGCTTCAGCTCTGCAGCCACCTAAATGATCTAGTACTTAGCAGTTTTATTTTTCTTGTTTAACAAAAACGATCCCTGGCTAGTGTAGCATGAATAACCTTCCTCAGGATAGTTTAAAGGCACACTGTAATAAAGTATGCATCCTACTGCAATGATTACAATGTCATCTACTCCATTTCTGTGTGAACAGCCTAAATTGTAAGTTATTACAGCATTGCTTGCAATGCGCTGGGTTTTTTTAAACTAAGAACACTCACATGCTTAGGGGGTAGACGCAGGAAAAGACTGCAGAGTAGAGGTCAGTTAGAACAAACCTCGGGTGGCAACTGCAGTTTTAGCATTTCAGCATTTCAGTATCTCCATCTTTGTACAGTCTGCTGCTCCAAAAGGCTTGGAGACACCTTTCCACAGTTCAACTGCTTTTGTGGTTTTGTCATTTTAATATTCTAAGCCAAGGCCAGGAGTTTGAATCTGATGGTCCTTTCCAATCTGATGGGTCCCTTCCAACTCAGGATATTCTATGATTCTATGATTTACATTCTAGATTTAAACTTAACATGTAATATTGTGCATTCAATTCAAAAAGTGACATCAAATGAAAAATCATAGAATCACAGAATAATAGAATGGTTTGGTTTGGAAGGGACCTTAAAGCTCATCTTATTCTCCCCCCTGCCATGGGCAGGGACCCCTTCCACTGTCCCAGGCTGCTCCAAGCCCCAATGTCCAGCCTGGCCTTGGACACTGCCAGGGATCCAGGGGCAGCCCCAGCTGCTCTGGGCACCCCGTGCCAGGGCCTGCCCACCCTCCCAGGGAAGAATCCAGTGCTTCAATCAAAGCCTTTTAAAAAGGGGGTGCTACAAAATACTGCAATAATTTTCTTCTCCTGGAAGACATTCTTTCAAAAAATCTTGATCAGCACCCACTGCAATGTTTTCATGGCTATTTCTGAAAGACAAAGGGTTTGCTCCAAACAGAATTCTGTGAGAGGGCTCTGAATTGAACCAACTGCTCTCAGCACAGTCCATATGCATTCACAGAGGTTTTCCTCCTCCTGCTGCATTCTGCCTGCATCCCTGACATGTCAGTCCTAGTCACTAAATGCCCAAGAATTACATGGTTCCCTGTTGTGCAACCTTTTCAATGTTCAGTGCCTAACAATAGTGGATTTTTTTCAGTTTATGTCCACAGTGTTCCGTGACATGCAAACATTCCTGGAAGTGAGGAGAAGCACTTGATGAATGCAGTCTCTTACAGAACATACTGATGAAAATCAACCTGCAAAACATAATTTAACAATAACTAAAACCATTCAGAATTAGAGAATATCAAGCTACAGAGAATGATGTTCACTCTTGGTTTAAAAACAGTATCTGCTCAATGCCCAGTTTTACACAGGCCTGCACATCTCCCTTTACATGCCGGATGTTATCACCATGTGCACATAACTCATAAATTAGGCATCATTTAGACGTATTTGGATACCAGCATCTGGATAGGAGAGCAGTAGTATTAGGCAATTCCTTTGATCATGCACACATATTAAATGTATCTAAACTGCGTGTTTGTTATGAAAGGCAGCATTTTATGCAGCTCAAAGTATGTTTACATGATTTAACATTTGTTAACTTCTCATTCTGCAATTAAACTGCCAGGACAGTATCTCTAATAAGGCCATGGCAATGCTCACAGCTCAGTGTCAATATGTTAAATATAGGAAATTTCTTCTGAGGGGGATACTTTGGGGAATGATCACATCATTATTTTTTCTATACTAGTATTTTCACAATTGGCAGGTAAGCCATGTATTCCCTCAAAGCCCCTGCTGCATGTTGGGAACAAACTAAGCATTAAAACTGTATCTCCAAAATGACTGAGATGCAGCACTCAGACACAGAATATCCATTATTCCACGCTGTTCTACACCAATTGTCTCCTGAAGGACTCCAAGGTGAAAGGACCACAATGCCATAATGGTCTTCAATTTACACTGCTTTAAACATTCAACAATACTTATGTTGCTGCATTTGTCAGCAGTGGTAAGAAACGCTAATAAAAAATATTAAATTCTAGGTCAGTGTTTATTTCTTGGAAAGACTGAATAACTTTCAGACATTTCAGCACTTAAAATGTAACACTGGCTCTATTTAAATTTGGTTTTGAGGCTCAGTCACATGATCATGAAAGAGGTGAAACAGCCCTGAATTGACCAAGGGACATTTGTAAAATGCTTTTCACAGAAAATGCAGGGAGATGATCATTAACTGTGGCATAGCTGTGTCTCTATCACAGGTGGGAATGGCACCCATGTGGAAATCACCCTTCACTTGGCAGTGGTTTTCCCCTAAGTTTTTCGGTAGTTCCATGGAAATTACCAAGGCAAAAAGACCATGTGATTAACACTCAAAAATTTCAATAAGGCTTGAGAAAGAAATACCCAGAGCATGCCAAGGTGGCAATACAGAAACTGTGAGACAGAAATCTGATTGGAAAGTTCTCTGTACAAGGAAACATTTCAGTCCTTTTCTCAAGTTAAATCACAAAGTTTGTCTGAATAAGGACCATATATAAAGGACTATATATGCTAAATCCAGAAGGCAGATATGAATCCAATTGTCTAAATAAGAATGTCAAGTCTAGTTAGCCCAGAGTTTTTGGGAAAACTTATTTTTGGTTTCCCTTTACTATGAAAAATGAAATATTAGCTGACAAGAAATAGTGTGAAATGAAACAAAGCAATGATACAGTGCTGTGTGATTTTATTCCAGATAGCCTCCAGCTCAACCCCCAAAAGCACTTACCCAAAATGCTTATTTGTCACGGAGACAGAGTGAGAATCTCTCTAAGCTATTTCAAAAGTGTGCCCTGCCCTCAACCAGAACACCCTCATAAGGATGAGAACTCATGGAATTTTCACAAATTGGCAGGAGTGTGCTGTGGAATGATGGAATCAGCCCTAGCCTTGCTGCAGGTGACTTCTGTAGCCCCACCACAGGCATCAGCAGGTGCTAATGCAGAGTGGTTACAGAAGGTGTTCCAGGGAAATAGAGGAAATACCACATCAGGATCCTGCTTTTGTGTCAAATCCAACCATACCAAATCATGGTGCTTTAAAGAAACAATTTAAACACATTTTTAACCTTTGAAACAAAAATAATTTATGTGGAGTTTCTAATCATAGAATCATAAAATCATAGAGTTGTGTTGGAAGGGGACAATTGGAAGATTGTCTAGTTCCAACCCCCCTGCTGTGGGCAGGGACACATTCAACTAGATTCAACATTTAATAAACACTAAATGAGTTAGACACCTGCCTGAGAGATGGTAGCTGTCTATTATTTCAAATGAGAGGCTTTATATAGACCAGCTCTTAAACATTCACTAATCTTTAGACTGAAGACTTCACAACTGGCAAAAACAAACCATGAAGAAATCATTGTCTAACTGAGAGCAGCACAGGAACCAGCTGAGCCAACGAGAGGAAGAAGCAGAGATTTTTGAATTGTTAAGCACAGAAAACACCATGCTGCCAGAACTGCTGTTAACTCTCACAGAAGGCTGCGCTTGTGATGTGCCTACCTGGGCAGGAACCCTCCAGGCTCAGCCTTCCCAAAGACTGGAGCAGAAAGTCAGGCAGGGAATACAGAGTCTACAGGAAGGTGTTGCTTGGCAGGGAGAACTGACTCTATGTGTGTCCAAGCCAGTAGGAAACAGCCAGGCAAAGCACAGATTAAAAAGATTAAGAAGATGAAGCATCACTTTGGTTCAAAACCCAAACAGTTTTGTGAGAAAGAGGCTGGGTCCATATAAGGATTCACTGCATCTCCTGAGTGCCGGCGGGGGAGGAAAGGGCAGGGGAATGGAAGAGCACTGATGAAAAAGAAGAGATATGGCTGCCCAAAGCAGGATTGCTGAAGCTATTCCTTAGATAATTAAAATTCAAAGGGAAATTTGCAAAGGCAATAAAAAGGCACATGAGTGAGGATGCGTACAAAGGAATCATACAAGCAAATTTCAGTGCAATGCTACCTGCTACCAACAAAGAATATGGAAGTCAAAGAGGAGTACAAATATTGTACAGATTCACCTCCTCCCATCCAACAAGTAAAAAGAGAGAGTTTATAATTAGCAGCCAACTCAACTTCAATTGCTTGACAGATTCTGGAAAAAATGATTAAATAATAAATTAATAATCACCTACAGGATAATAAAGTGATGGAAATAGGCAACACAGATTCGTTAGGAGCAACCAATTAAATTTCCTTCCTTTACAGGTAACTGGTATAACTAAAAAGGCAGAAGCAGTAGACCTAATACAGCCCCGCTTCTATAAAACTTTAAATACTGCTAGGCATGGAATCTCCATTGGCAAGCTAGGGAAATATTACCTGGATGAGAAAACCCCTTGAGCTAAATCCTTAATTAATTTAAAAGATATGTTCAAGGAGCAATTACCAATATTCTTATTTTGAACTGAAGGAGGCATTAAGATGGAAATTCACAGGAGTCCACTCAAGCAATATCTAAATTATCCTCCAGTGAAGAGGGCCAGGGGAAAAGTGCAAGGGAAAGAAGGCAGTAGGACATGCAAGCGTGGATCTTTGTGATCCAAAATGATCTTTACAAGCTGGAAATAAAGACCACTAGGATGAAATTTGGTAAAGGCAGATTCAAGTCATTGTGTGTGGGAGTAAGTCATGAAATGCACCCAGAACAACTAACAGGAAAAGGGCCGGATGGCAAAATTGAAGAAAAGAGCAGAGGACCTAGAATTTAAATAGCAGTAAAAAATCCCAACCCCCAAGCCTATTCTTGAGGCACAAGCAGGAGTGCAAAACACAGGACAAGTAATTCTGCCAGTGTAAGTATGAGCCGGGTTCTGAGATCCCAAAATAGATGATGTCAAATTGCAAGAAAACAATAAAGAGAATAGATTTTAGAACATGACAGATAAAGAGGAGCTGAAGGAACTTGATGTATTTGATTTACAAAAGAAAACATTAAAGCAAGATTCATGAGAGACTTACAATGCAAAAACCTGCAAAATGACAGTCATCCTAAGCAGGGCAGGAAAAAACAAATGACAGGCATTATAATTTGGTTCAAAGATTTACTTTAGATATTAGGAAAAGTTTTCTGACTAAAAGAGGTACTAAGTCTTCAGAGATTTCTAGAAAGGCTGCAGAAACCCATTTGATTTGTAGTTGTTATAAACACATTAGACAAACAGCTATTTGATGCATAAGATGATTTCTTACAGACCTCCTAGCCTTAATTGTCTATAGTTAATGGATTATTTTGCTACAGCCAGAGCAACTCTAGACCAACAAAAGTCTAAGCAAACTGAAGAAATTATTTCTAATTGCTTAAGGAAAATTAATCTTCACAATTTTAGTGAAAGTCACTAAAAGACATAGAGTAAAACATATTCAATTTTAAATGTGATTTAAACTCATTAGAGGTGGCAAACACTAATACACTGCATATTTTTATTGATTTTGCTTTATTTAGAGAAAAATTTTTTCCCAATAATTTGTTACTACAGATCAGGTTATGTGGTGGCAAGGATGACAGAGCTTACGCTGTTCACTGGGGTTCATCCCTCACATTCAAAGATTAATTGTAATTGTAATGAAGAGAAATGTGAGAACTTAGTACTTCTGGCAAAGTACTTTTGAAACCTCCTTCCGGTGGAAATAATGAACCCCTTTGGCATTCGGGACAAGAACTTAATGAATTGTAAATCATCACATACGGTGACCACATCGATGCTGTGGGAGGGAGCAGAGAGGAATAGAATAATGTGAAGGAAACCACTTATTTCCAGTCACTTCATGGAGTAACTGCAATTAAACCACTGAATCCAACCAAAGTGCCAGCCTCAGGAGCAGAAATTTTCACCTTATGAGTACAATTGATCATTTGCACCTGTTTTGATCAGCAGAGAAAGATATCCAGTGATTGTTTCCTACAAATAGATGAGTTACCACCCAACCCAAAGCCTGTCCTTAGGAGGATTTTCAGCCCTGTGGAGAGGATGCTCAGAACATCTCTCACACACTGAACCCACCCCTGTCCCTATCACAGCCCCACTGGCTGATTTATTCCCACCTGTCAAGAAATGACACTGCTCCTCTATTTTCAGCGTCTGGGTTTTTATCTGTTGGGTTTCAACTGTTAAGATAATTAGTGCTCCTTGGAAATATGAATAAGCCACCAAGTAGTTGATATGAACTTCTAGTATGGAAGGTGGAATACTTCCATAAGGGTAGAAATAACCTAAAGCTCTCTATAACAGAGAATTGAGTGCTTAGTTTAAACTGGCACTTTTTCCCTATCAACAGGGATTTCTAGGTTTTAGGAACACACAAGCAGTGAAACTTGGATTTTTCAGGCAAAAATTGCTCCAGTGTTGTTGTTACCTGATAAAATGCTGACCAATTTTTGGGCAGCTGTGGTATACCACTGACTGAATGAAAGCTGAATGCTCTCATACAAGAACAGAAACAAACCAAATTCTCTTGCTTTTCTGGCTCACAGACCAGCAGGCACGTAACAAATAAGTAACATAATGAACATACGATGTGGTAGTCCTACTTATTGATAATTATCTTTTACATATCTGAGTAAGCTTATGTTCCTGAAGGTGTAGGGATACCCTGGAGGAATAACAGCAAGAATTAACACTCTAGTGCTCATGCTAATTAGGATTTAATTAGGGAATTTAAGAAATGCAGAGTGCATGTTTTCGGCAAGTGCAAATTACCAACTTACTGCTTAGAGGGTTTTGGGGTTTTTTTATTGCAAATATTATAATTGTCACTTTACGTAAAATTCAAGAAATTTAAATTCTATTTCAGTTTTTAGGAAGAAATAATTTTTCCTCTGGCACATTATCACCCATTATAATTCTTATAACATTCCATCCCGATTTATAATTTTTTCTACATTACTAATTCGGCGTGAAAGATATTAAATTGCTTTTCTTTATGCTACTACAATGTACATGGGGTGTGCCCTACAAATTGCACTATAACATTTTCCTTCAGCCCTTACTGCTCGTCTGAATAACAGTTATAACCTGTGGGTCATTAAAACTATTCCCTCAAAAAAGGAAAAGGGTGCAGGCCTTTCTGGGTTTATTTTTTTCCAGGCAAAAAGCAAATGAAAATGCCGAGCTTTATTTTAATACAACAGTGCTTTCCCTTCCTGCTCCCACCTTTCTCTCCCAACCACTTCATTCGGAGGCTGGTGGGATCCTGACATCAATAGTCTGGGAATTTTGACCCTGATCTAAAACTGCACAGCACCAATGGGGATTCTTCCAATCCTTTCTCTGCATTTGGCTATTCTCTGTGCCTGCTCACTGGAAAATCCACACAGGAGAGAAATAAACATGCAATAAAAGCAAATTTTAAAAATCTCTCTAGCTGGGCTCTGAGAGAAACTTCTGGCTAGGGAATTTCTAATGAAAGGGAATTAACAAGATGATTAAACTGCTAGGAAAACTCGTTTTGCATCAGTATTTTAATTCTTTCAAAACAAACCCTTTAAACAAAAGGTAATCTTGTCAAATACCTTTCCCCCTTAATTATTAATGTTAATTGCTGTTCTTTATTGTTTTCTTTTCAAAATAAAATATTTTCCAATGTGCTTCCTTTGCTGTTTCTGGATGTGTTTTTCAGCCCCAGTGTTCAGTGAACCCCCAGCCTGTGCACAGTGTATGATTTGTGTCACAGGAAGCCCATCCCAGTGACAGCCCCTGAGACTTCCCACTTTTCAGCTTTAATTCCTGGACTAGAACCTCCTAATTAGACTCCAGCACAGCTAACATCCTTGCAAGTGACTCCACCCTCTCATTCACTGCAGGTATGACTGACTAGGGAGAAAGGAAATAATGGCTGACTTTATAAGAATCTCTGGGATTGAACAGCAGTGAGGGCACTGGTGGCACAGCCTGTCAGAACCACCAGAAAACCACAGCAGGATTGCACAGGACGCAGAAAACACCTGTGGATCACCAGCCCAAAACTCATTTGGGTCAGCAGTCATCACCAACACTGAGGAGCAGTGTCAGTTTAGGGATTGGAATGACCACCTTTACTTTCTTTATTTTCACAGGCTGCATTTTTATTAATTTGCTGAACCAAGATATGAAAAAACAAAAATTAAATGAAAACCAAGAAAAAAACCCAACCAACCAACCAACCACAGACCAAACAAGTGAAAGATACTTCAATAAGACTGCACTGATACTGCATTTAATTGCATGAGAGATTTTTTTTCTGCTGATATTTAGGCAGGTAATTTGCATCACTGAAGCCATCAGGTTGTTACTGGTGGGGTGGGGAGAGAACACCTGCACACACAAACCCTCAGCATAACTGGATCAGCCAGAAAGGAAAGCCCTATTATTCTAACTGGGAGATGCTGACAATATATCTTTGTGGTAAAAATTAATTAATCTAACTTCAGATATAAATCCTTTCTCTTAAAAATATAAAATTAAAGCCTCAGTTCCTCCCTTGTCATAACAATGGTTGACCTGCTCTAAAGTGATCTAAATAAACACTTCACTTCCCTCACTGCTTGTACTGCAGCTTATTAGGAGCAATTGAAATCCAGAAAACACATCAGAAGGGAAGATTTTTGACCCTTAGTAGTCACCCATTCCACGAATAAAATTCTTTGTTTCTGAAGATCATGCCCCATGTAAAAAGTAAGTGGAGTATATGCTTAAACACCGTGATTTTGACTGTCTCAGTGAAGTCACATTTTAAAGAAATAACAGAAGCTTAAGGAACTGTCTGGCAGTATGGGTGTGCTGTTAGAGGATAGCCCAGCAGAAAACTGGGACTTCAGACTTTGTTTAGTGTTTGCTTTGCTTTCATTCAGCATTCAGGTTCACCCTCACTCAGACTAGATTATAACATAACACCAGGCAAGAGCTAATAAATTTGTGCTCCCAGTACATCACTCAGCTGTCTCTGGTATCACAATATTTAAAGGATCTATCACAGCATGAAACATTTCAGCTAAGTCTTTGTAACAATTGCAAATTAAATCACTTGAAAACAGTTTTATAACCCACATCCTTCCAAACAGCTTTCCTTGACAATAGCTGGACTGAATTTTAAGACAACATATAGGAATATGATAAGAAAAGCACAAAAAGGCAAAGTTTTTTTGAAACATTGTTTCAGGAAAGACTTTAAGTGAGACTAAATTTAGCAGATGTTTGTAGTTAATTAGTAGGTCATGAAATTTCATGAAATGTTTCAAACCACATGAAATTTAGCAGATGTTTTATAGATAATTACTAGGTCACTTAAAGAAATATTTACTTTTTGACTACTCACCATGTGTACAGTAAAACAGGTGTTTTTATTAGCAAGATCA
>NW_008238440.1:1414146-1417867 GCF_000691975.1 Corvus brachyrhynchos
TGCAGCTTTTTACATAAATGCTGTAAGACATTGGAGAACATCAGACCAAGATTTTTACCAGCTGGTAACCCCTCCTGCTGTGTTTTCAGTGACATCCCCATCGAGCGCAGCACTGGATGGATTCACGTTACAGTTTCATCTGCAACCAAACCAGTGGAGGGCAAAAAGTTCAGAAAATAAGTAGAGTCTCAATTTCTTCCTGGAGAAACTCATCTCTCCCCAGTAACTCCTCCAGAAAGCCTGGCAAAAGCAGGTTTAAGTTTAATGTGCTGGCTGTAGGAGAAAGATGGCATTTCTTGTCAGGACCAGAGGCGCTTCCTCTCCACCTCCACGGAAGAGAATCAGAGGGATTCGGATGGGGAGAAGTTCAGGCACATGGCAGGTAGAGCCCTGGTCTGGATCACCAAGAGACTACAGTAAAAGCAGTTTTATTGACAGATGTCCAACTAACACTGCCATAACCTTACAACACTGCTTGTTACCACAGCTCAACACAGGAACTGCAGTCCAACAAAAGCAGAGCTGTCCCAAGAGCCCACCCTGGACAAAGAGAGGGAATCCAAGGAAAACCCTCATGCTCTGCACTGCTTGATGTGCCCAATATCTGCATTCAGAGCCTGGTACAAATACAGGACATTACTGGGAACAGACACTCACCAGCACAGGAAAATTAACATAAATTATAGTATCACAATTAACGGATTTTGTGCAAAGTTTTGCCTTGGAGCATTCCTGTAGAATTTCAGCTGCTTAAGGCAAATCTGCAGCCTCAAGCATGAGAGAGATACCGAAGGTGTTTTACATACAATGGAATTTTAGATACTGGATTTTGGTTTTTCTTACCGCAGCCACAGCGACACATTTCGTGTTAATGTTAAATTAAAATGTTTCTGTTAAGATGTATTTGGCTCAACAAGGCTGGTCGTACCATCCAAGTCTTCTCCCCTAGGCATCTCCAGGTCACATTATAATCTGGAATCTGCCTTAAGGAGCTCCAAGGAGCAGGAATAACTGCTAGGGGACACCACGAGCTCTGGCAATTTGTGTTGACATTTGTCTTTATCCCACAGCATAGTTAACACAGATTAACCCCTAACCTAAACACTTCAGCCTACTCTGTTATCTCAAATTCTGCAAATAGTTGCAATGACTGATTTCACAGCATTTCAACAAAGGGTTCAGTGGAATTTCAAGGTTTTATAAATCTTAAATTCTAATTTGGTTCTGCAAAAAAAACTATGATTTTTTTTTAAAAAACGCAGTAGGGAATTTTCCACGTGATTTTTTTTGGCATGAACAATGTAAAAATGTGGGATTTAAATACAGAAGATATAAAATTCTTGATAGATATTCCATGAAGAAAAGGAAGCACTGTTTCACTAATTTCAGGTGGAGTGAGTGGCCATTCCCAGACTGCACAGAGGTGGAGCTGGAGCACTGGAAAGTATGAGACAGGAGCTTCTGGGATGGCAGGAAGAGGAAACACAGCAGTGAAATTAAGTTTAACTTCTACAAAGGAAGCAGCAAGAGCTAAGACCAGAATTTAGGAGGCTTTTTTCTTTATTTGTCGTACAGGAGACTACAGTTAATGGTACATATAAAAATCAATTCTTTGTTAGCAATAACACTTCTCTGCCTCTTATCTTTAAGTTTCCCATCTCATTTTCTTGAAATAAGCTGAATAAACATCAGGTTGCACTCCTGTCACTTTTTTAAGCAAGAAATTTCACTTTAACCAGACAGCCAACATTCAGATGCTTTCTTAAACCAAGTGTGTGAATTATAAACAACAGCAACAAAAAAATAATTCTAGCTCCTTCTAGACAATAGACTCATCCTATTTAAAGATATTAAAAATCAAAATATAAGACAGAATGTTTAAATATAGTTTGTAAAGCCAGAAAGAGTCAGCATTTATGCTGCTTGTCATTCCTAATTGACTGTTACCAACCTATCAGGACATATAATGATGAGAGAATGATGAAGAAAACTCTGAGAACTGAGACCATACTTGGAGCATCCCAAGGTGCTCCATGGACCAAGAAGTCAAAAGGAGTTTTCATACTGACCTGGGTGCAGCTGAGCTTGTGAAGAGGATGAAAGATTGTTTGTATCTTACTGCAGAGGTTTCCAGAACCTTTTGGAGAGGCATTGTTCTAGGGCAGTTTGCCGCAGAGAGAATTCTGCTGTGTTCTATTCCACCCACACAGGGATTGTTAGAACAGGACAGGGAACCCTCTCTGAGCCTTCAGTGTCCACCTGAGTGGCCCCAGTCAGAGGGAGCACAGGTGACCCAGGTGTCCTGACCAGGAAACGTGTGATGGAAGATCAGAGAGGCTGCTCACAAACAGAAACCTGTGAAAGGCTCCTGCCCCAGTTCACCCATTCCGGCTGGAGTACAGACAGGAAAATGAGAACATTTTCTGCTTTAGTCTCGTGCCTCAAACAGCAAAGATTTGAGTCCCAGTAAAGATAAGGCAAACTCCTTATTCACAGTGCATCCTAATGAGAGCTCACATCCATTTCCAATAATTTATGCAGGAGGCCTTTTAAATCAATCCTTTTCCTCATCACTACCTTCTCCATCTCTTTTTCTTCCTTCCTGACTCTGCAATTAAGTCGTAATGCTGAACATGGGATATATCAACATCCTGGCTTTCCAAAACATAAAGCCCACTTGAATGGATCAGCTCCCCACTCGGGAAGCTTTAATGTGGAATGTGGCTTTGGCTGAAGGTGAAGGGATCAGCACATGGTGCTTCCCTCGGTGGGTTTGAATGCATTATTGTAACCCAGTCAGTGGATGCTGATGGACAGCTCACAACAACTCCACACCCAGGATTTCAGTTTGCCCACAGACTCAAAAGGAAGAGCCTGTGAGAGCTGCTGGGAGCTCGCAGGAGAACAAAACAGAGCTCTGTCACTAAATATGCAGCAGCAGAGTGTATAGGAAATACTCTGATTCTCATTTGGTTGAAATTCTTGTGCATTTGCTTATGATGTGTCCATGATGTGACAGACAACAGAATGTGCCTTACAGCTCCAGCACAGCCTGATTTGTGTGCATTGATCACACAAACCCCACTGGCACAGTGCAACCCTCCTGATACTGATTAAACACACAAATACACGTTGTGACAACCAGCCTGCACGTGATTCCACACACTGGTACTTCACATAACAACACCTTTTGGATTTAACTTCCTTCTAGTTACATCTGTCCTGGTCTAACATCGTCATAAGATCAAGGATTACTCTCACTAAGATAATTCTATTATTATTATTTTAAAAACAGCTATGATAGCAAAAAATTCAAATCTAAATTCCTCCTATTTCTTATGAGGTAACTTAACTTTACACCCACTATTCCACACCTGCAATTCTTCAAATAAAAGTCTGAAAAAATAGTGTTCCTTTCTGTGAATACTTTTTTAAAACAAGTTAACTTAGAAGAAAGGAGATAATTTCATTTGAGTGCATTTCAGCTGGTTGTGTCTAAGCAGCAGATTGCACCACACAAATACCGACCTGTGAATTGAAAAAAAATGAACAGTACAGGGTACAAACTTTCAGGACCTGCAAATTAAACATTTATTTGTAATATTTCAAAACATAGAATATCCTGGGTTGGAAGGGATCCATCTGGATCATCCAGTCCAGCACAGCCCCCCCACCAGTCCCACCCTGGGCATCCCTGGCAGCGCTGCCCCAACGCCCCTGG